>NC_051182.1:60410628-60710628 GCF_013339695.2 Rhipicephalus sanguineus
CCAAACGAAGCGCCCGTTCATTGTTTTGTTCATACGTTATATTTTTCTGCTTTCACAACCCTTTGTTTCCAATGTTGTTGTAAAGCAAGGACCCCGTGCAGTAATTTTGACATTTTACACCATCGCTTGCATATTATATCTAAATATTTCCTCTATGATACACTTACACTAAACGGAAAACCGCATCCAAACACTGTAGAAATGATAAGACTACTACGATCATGCGGCTTTCATGACATTATATTTACCGAACACGTTTTACCTAGGTACAGTCATTCTGGACATGACGATGCATTCCCACAGGAAGGCCGCAGGTGAAAACGGAAAGTTTAATGACAATGGTTCACTTTGCACTGTAACGTTACCAGCACACATGCTTCTTTGTCTGTTTCTTTCACCATGCCTTTTTATTTCTTTACTTCCTCATTTATATCGTGTTAACTTGTGTTGAACTTTTTTTTCCTTGAAAATACAGGAAGGGAGTAGCCTAGTTGCTTACTCCTAAATCTCTCTCAAGAAAGCAAGTGGACGATGGCGTTGTGATGCCATCTATTGGCGCAAGGACCAAGGAGGCCACAGAGCGTCATGCACACCGCAAGCAAGTTGCAAGAGAACAGCTTTCAGGTGCAACGGCTGGCGAGGCGGGTACATTCCTGTGGGTACGGAATAAGAAATTTTTGGTGTACCATACGTCGAACGCACCATAACAACCAGGATACGATGAAGGTTATCGAGCAGTTTTCAGTGCCGCAGTAACGCGTGTCTGAAGTGGCTAAAAAAAGTGCACAGCTTGCACTAGCGGCGCAAGGCTGGAACCAACAGCGGATGTAGTGTTCGATCTAGCTAAGTTTTGCAAGTAATGTTAAGCTTTTGCTAGATGTGCTAATTTTTTGTGTAGTCGTACTAAGTATGCCTAAACTTGACTATTCTACTCCAGTGTCCTGTCGCTTCCCTGCGATACGTATATGTCATGTCGTTTTGGTGGGATCATGTCACGTGACTACTTTTTAGTTCTTTCGCAGCAACACATCACGTCACTAGTTACTTGACGTTACGTGATGTTTAGCCACGGTACTAGTTTTTACGTGATGTTACGTGATTTTAGTTGCGCGACTAGATGTTACGCCATTTTAGTCACGGGACTAGAGTTACATGGTTTCGGCGGGAACATGTCGCGTGACTAGCTGTTACGCGATGTTACGTGGTTTCAGTCACGTGAGAAGATGTTACGTGATTTTAGCCAGATGACTAGGTGTTATGTAATGTACGTTATTTTTAGCCCCGTGGACAAGTTGGTGCAAGTTGATTCGCGATGTTAGTCCCGTCAATACTTGTTACGTGATGTTACGTGACGTTTAGTTCACTGACTAGTTGTTACGTGGATGTACGCGATTTAGTCCCGTGAATACTTCTTACGTGATTGTTAGATTTTACCGCTCATAAGTCGATCGTGTGGACGGGACGGGACGGCGCGGCACGGTACGTCTTACAAAGCTTCTTTCTCGGCTCTCCCCCCTGCCTGGTCTTTGGCTGTGCAATTATCAAGAAAAAGCAAACGGCTTCCTTTGAGCAGCGATGGCCAGCAATGGGTTGCGGTCAAGCGAACCGTTCTCAGAGGTCGGCGGCCCGATGTGTGGGAAAATGAGAGGACATCCCCCGCTCTATGCCATCGCTCGAGGGCGACAGTATGCGTGACCCCGACAACGACCGACATGTGCTTTTGCAACAATGCAAGGTCGAATGCTTGGGAGGCAGGGTCACGCAAACGCCTTTTCTTTCCCAGAACCATTTAACGACTGGCTCCGCGAGGTCAACTCGATGCGTATGGGAAAATGGCGTGAACGCACCAGGGCTAAGATACAGATGTATTTCGACCGTGAGAATCCCTGAGAGCGTGAGATAAGGAGAGAGAGAGCCATGATGGAAAGAGTGCCAAAACGCCTGTCTGCACTGTAATGACACTGCTGTCGAGATTAAGGACAGCCCGGTAGGGAGTGGCTTAATCTGAGGATAAACGGATTGGATAAGGGAATGCCGAGGCGGACCACCAGTGGCCACCTCCCCTTTTCTTTGTTTACCGCAAGGTACTTAAGACTGGACGGAATTCGTTTCCCTTCCGTCTAGGCTGTAATCACTTAACTGATCGATCAGTAAAGACTCCGTACGATGCAACTTCTGTCTGGGCCGTAACCACTTGGTGGTCGAACAGTGAGACTCGGTTCTTCGTATGTAGTAACAGTGTTCTAGGCTCTAACTTAAGAAAAGTTAAGTAGAAGAGTAGGGCGCTATTGATGTCCATGTTATCATCAGTGTGCTTCGGCAAGATGTACATATGACTGTAAATATTTCGCTGCAATATACCTTCAAGTTTTCATTATCTCCAACCTGCCTCCTGCTTCATCGACGTCGATCATCTCCTTCACGGGACTTCAATCCACATCAAGGAGAAAACGAACAAGCAAAAAACATAACTGTGATGTTACGTGATTTTGCGATTTAGTCCCGTCAATACTTCTTACGTGATGTTACGTGATTTTGAATCACGTAACAGACTCGCCCATCATATATATTGCATTCCGCGCCGGACAAATCAGCGCACGTGTCGTGGGAGCGAAGCAGGAGACGAAGAAGGGAGCGAAGCGAGTGCATTCCTGTTCGCATTACTAGGAGCAACGAGAAGCTTATAGAGTGCCGCTCTTAAGGCTCATTCACACCGAAGGCGGGGCGGCCAAAGCGGCAAAGCGGTGAGGCGGAAAGCGGCAAAACCTCCTCTCCAGGCGGCGAAAGCGGGGCGGAAACGCGTGAATGCAGGTTGTCCAAACGAGCCGTCAACCTGATGTAATGCCAATTTTTTAAGGAGGTGTAATTACTGCTCAACATTCGAGCTCATTGAGAAATGTTTGCGTGTAGGCTTAAAGATTCATGAGCATGGAAGGGAAGGTGCTGCACAATGTGTGCAGCACAAGCGAAGCAAGAATGGAGACACACAAGATGATGAACGGTTGATATTTTACGGTGTAACAGAGGCTGGTGCTCAAGGGACAGGAACAAAAAAATTATTCTTGGATCATAGATATCGCTGTCAAGATTGTAAGTGCACGCCAAATTTCCATGAATGCGCAGTTTTGTACGAGCAGAGGAATGAAGGAATGCGTATGGTGGCTCAGGCCTGGCATATCGGTAATAGCGGTAGCGCATGGCGGGAGCAAACTGTAACTCGCATAAAGAAGCAATCTTGTGCCTGAACATTTATCTTTCTCATAGACCACCACGCGTACCGGAATGATACGTATCCTTTTTTCACTCGGCATGCGCGCGTAAGTTTTTGTGTCTACCGTCTTTTCCGCTGCTGTGCGTATTTTTCAGTTGTTAGTCGGTGTTTGTGGAGCCTTGCCTACCTCTTGTGTCCATCCTTGCACGCCCTGCCTCTTTAACATGGATACCCCCATCTAGCTCAGCTCTGTTATTCCACGTGAGCGTTTTTTTCGCCCGTGTAGCTTTTAAACCTGTTCAAGACTGTATGTTCGTCGATTGATTCCTGACAGAAACTTTTGCCAACTCTTTTCGAGCCTGCCGGAGTGTGCTCCTTCCGTGGGATTAAATATTTTTTAAGTTCGTTAAATTCTCGGCTGTCGGAGAATTCCGCACCAACCTCCACGCTTTGTTTTCCTTCTTGCGCACTTGTCTGCATTCATCGTTCCACCAGGGCACACGGCCTTTGGAACCTGCGCGTCTCGCTTCGGGAATTCATTTATACTCGGCGTCACTCGGAAGAGATGAAAATACATATTAGCATGTTCTATGTTTAGAGCGGAAGTCTCAGCCCACGTTACGTGAGTAAGAGTTCGGAACAATTCCTAATCGGCTGAGTCGAGCTTCCACCGAGGGACCTTGTGGAGGAAGGTTGTTTTGGTTCAGCGCACTCAGGATTATTGGGAAAATAGTCATTCCCATACGGGTTTTGCTCACATTCCATTCAAAACAAGAGAAAATCATCAGTGATGAAATACTAAGGTCTATGGCAGAGTATCATTTCTTCGTGGTGTTAAAATACGTGGACTCCTTCGTATGTAGGAGACAAGCCCCAGAGGAAACGAGAAGTTGCTTAATGAGGCGACCTCGCGCATCGCAGCGAGAATCCCCCCACAGGCTACTGTGGGCGTCTAAATCTCAAGGAAACAAATATGGCTCTCGGCGTTCCACTGCATGATTCTAGATCGCATTTATGTAGTTTATACTGCGTTGGTAATGTACATAAAGGATACGGTTATGGGTTTATTGAGGAATCTGGCTCCTACAGCCACCGCCTCAATGGCGGTTTGGAAATTTAACTGCTGACAAGCCATACTTTTATCAACTATGATTGCTACGCCAGCCAGATGATGCGGCAGCATCCTGGTGACCTTTCCGGAAAATAATATATATATGAAGGAAGTTGGTGTACTTTAAACTAAAATCTGTTTCTTTGACACACAGCGCTTTTCGTTTAAAATTAGGACGTTCCAGGACATCATCGAGGTTACTACGATCTCGAACATTCCGCTAGATGACTTGTGTGCACGTTGAGCAAATAATGAGCTATGTGTCCTAAAAGTAAGCAGGCTGACTTATTTACAGGGCCTTTGTCAGTGCTTATAACTGGCGTTTCGTCTTTCTTAGAGCGGTCGAGAGTCTCCGCTTCTTAGGCGCTGTTTGTGCTTTCTGTCTTGAATTGGTGTACATAGCCTCTTGCGAGGCACAGGGCTCTCGCTACAAGAGCTATGTGAACGTCGTGTAGGCTTCGTATGGAGTAACGCAGCCTTCGACCCCAACAAGCCGATGTGGGCAGGACCTCCTTAGCCTGCACGGCGCCTTGGCTGTTGCCACAGCCTGCGGAGGTCTCTGGTTGGGTCATGTTCGTAGATGACAGGGCAGCCTTGGCTGCTCCCACCGTGGAGGTGGGGGGCGTTAGGCTCGGAATGCTGCGGCGTGGTCCGGGAAGTTACGACTGGTCGTGTGGTGCAGCCCCCGCTGCACCACTTCGGCAAAATATGTTCTCAGGGGAAACGACAAAAGCACGCTGTCGTGCTTCGCGGAATGTTATGGTCTCCTTCACTTTTATGGTAGTTCCTTCTTTTTCTTTCTTCGAAGTCGGGCGAGCTCTGGAGTACGTAGGGTGGTTTGCATCATAGTTGGCACAATGGACCTCATGATTGCAGTCCTCAGCAGAAAGACCCATTTTTAGTAACTTGGGCAAGTAAGCTGCCCTCGGCCCCCCTGAGACAAAACCTTTGATATTCAAAGCAACACCGCCGGCTTCATGTGGTCTTGGGTAGTGTCGTGCAGCCAGATTTCAGTTTCAAATACTTGGTCGGCAGTGTCGCCTCGCGTAATCTTGATACGATGGACATGTGTGACATTTGAGCCTTTCCATCCGTCCAGCAGTTCTTCGTCGCTCACACCGACCAGGTCCTGATCGGACATTTCGCCTTTGGTAGTATTCATGCTCTGGTGTGCCCTTACACAGATGGGGGAATTACCAAAAGCAGCAAGGTAGGCTAGCAGACAGACAGACGTACAGGTCAAAATTTCTGCGTTTAAGTTCCTCAAGAAAGACTATCGTCTTTAAAAAAAAACCTACATAACCGAGTGGTTACGACGCTCGCATTCGGCCCGTGGTTACCCGGGTTGGAATCTTCCTCGTCAAGAAATTTTCTTTGTTTTTTTTTATTTCTTCTCTTCCTGTGTTAAAGTCCTCGTCTTTCCTCCTCCTTTCCTTCAAATAACGTGTTGCTAGGTGGCGCGTAGTGACGTCATCACTTGGAGAGGTGTTTCTGCGAGAACCTAACGTCCCTACCTCCTGCTTAAACAGCCTCGCTATTCAAGAAATCTTGCGCAGCTTGCTCTAGTTGCACGAACAGTGGAGCTGGCCGGCCTTTCTTGTTTATCTTATTTTAGATGCGAAGCAGCTTCATCTCGGGGCTGTGTCCGTCCATCCATTGGCGACCGTCCGCGCGGGAACCATGGGTGCTGACACGCGCTAGCGCGTTCGGGCCCATATAAGGGGCTGGGTAAGACGCTGTTCCCTCTCCCCCTTACACTCTCTCAGCAATGATGTGATGGCGTCGAGGAACGAAATTCTGCAGACGGGCGATGAACCAACGCGTTGTAACCTAGTCAGACCGCGCTGGTACGCACTAGCGCGTTGGTGATTGTGTAAGGGGCTCGGAAAGACGCTGTTGCCTCTCCCTCTTACAATCTCTCAGGAATCACGGAACTTTAAGTCAGCCCATGCGCTCCCATGCGCATCAGGATATGGTTCTCTTTAGTGGGAGATGGTGTAATTTTTTCTGTGTATTTCTTCTTCTCTTTTTCTGGTCTTTTTCTATCTGTTTTCTCTCTATATTTCTTCCTGTTTCTTTCCTTCTCTCTGTATCTATTTCTCTCGCTTTCCTTCTCGCTCTGCCTAAATCTCCCTTCCTCATTTGTGCTACGTTTTCTTTCTCTCTCTTTTTTGTCTCAATTTCCTTGTTTCACTCATTCTTTTTCTTTCGGCCTTGCTCTCTGTTTATTCTCTCTTTTGCCTGTATCTTTCTATTTCTTTCCTTTTTCTCTCTCTCTCTCTCTCTCTCTGTACTCGCTCTCTCGCCCATCCGAGTTATTGCATCCCATGCCACACAACTCGGCGTAACGGGGTTGTGCGTATGAGGACGTACGTGTTTTGGGAGCGAAAGAAAAAGATGATGACGAAGAGAGCGAGCGCAACTCGAGTTATTGCGTTTACACACGCAAAGCAGGTACTGATGATGATATTATCTCGTCGACGGGAAACCGCTATTTGCCAAGCTGAAACAGCTCCGCTGGTAGAATGTTTCCGGACTCACGAGCGCTGTGCGCGAGGGCACTTCCCTGACCACAACGAACGTTCACACAGAGATATTCAATGCATGTGTGTACGGCAGATAACACGTTAATTATTAAGGTCTCCACACCATCCAAAAGGAAAGATTATCGAACTATAGTCGGATACAACTTAAGAAGTCAGGAGAGGCCCCACCCAGACGACCGAAGCGCGGCAGCCGATCGCCTCCTCGACTAAAGAAATAGTCCCACTCATGCATGCTCCGGCCCGTCCACTGTGGCCGTCCCCGCTCATGACGTCAATCCCGAGTGCGAGCCCATTGGTGCAGGCTTGTGTTCATCAGTCTTTGAGGAGGAAATGCCGCTGACTACTGAAGTTATATCCGACTATAGTGTAGGCGCTCAAGGCGCTTGGTTATACAATGAATATCTACAAATTCCTTCCCTGTAAGTCATATGAACGATATTCGCCGCGAGATCAGGCTGTAGGTGGCAGCACTGTCGCCGCAAAAGTGTGGATAAGCGGTCGGCGGCGCGTATGCAAATTTGCGCAGCGGCGCTTCGCCGTAGGCGTTTTAAGTGGATTGTCGGCAAATAAACGCGTTGACTGCAGCCCTATGGTGATATATACGTCCTCCAATGCGGCATTATAGCACGAAGCCGGAGTAACGTTCCTATTACGTGTGAGAGAAGCGCACTCTGCCAATCAATGAGGTAATGGCCTTCGGTCACAGGCGTGCTTTGCACTGTGATCGATGTTTTTATCAGCGCTCTCTGTGCGGGCTTCTGTGTGTCCCGCCTTTTTTAGTTTGTTTCACATTTCTTATGAATAGTCTAAAGCTGAATATACAGAACTGGGGAGCAGTGAAAATGAAGTTGTGTTTGCCCTTGTAAATAGCACCATAGGTGATATTGCTGTGAGTGATGGTAGAGTAGACCTTAATAACACGCGCACTCACACTTAGGTCACGTGACTTTTGGTACACCGACTGCACACAACCTTCACTTAAGTATAGCGCGATGCAAGATGGTCTTTGTTTACTTAACTTTGTTCTTTCCATCAATCTTACTGACACCGATGCGGGTCTCTCGATGTGTTGTCTGGCCTCACCAAATCTCGCAGACACTGTAGATGGTCAATTTTTTTGTTTCATGAGATATCTAAGGCTTTCGTCTAAGCAATATTGGCGCAGTTAGGCGCTAGTGGTGCAAAGGCAGAACAAACAACGGGGCTGGTGGCCTTCCTCTCATCCTCGGCCTCACTTCTTACCACACCCTTGCTTTACTATACTGTACATAGCTATACTGTGCTTTTCTTTTGATTTTTTTCTGTCTGTTTCGTTATTTCTCTCTTTATCTCGTTCTCTCGCCCATGGGAACGCAATCATGTTCCGATAAAACCTTGTGATGCTCTCGTGCCTGGATACACCTATTCGCATTAAATACTTACCAGTGCAAATTGAACACGGTATACCATTTCATATCATCATGCTTCGGGGCCTCCACAGTTTTGGAGTGCATATTCGTGCAAAGACGGAGCTTTTTTGAAAGTGTCACTTATAAACCTGCTGTTTTTAAGACCTCAACCACGACTGCGTGTGTCGAATAATATTTTGGATGAATTGTTCAACTGACGGATTTTTATTGCTTCATGCAAACCAACGTAGGCTGACGTGTTTTACTTTCACTTCGTCATGATGATGTATTGCGAAGACTAAAACCAGTAAAAAAATTTGCAGTGGCTTAGCTCGGCTCTACCAGGATATACGTAGCGTTAGTGAAGGTTCAGTTGATAATTCTTAGCTTTCCAGATTGTCTAGGATTATTAACCTTCTTCTGTTCATTCTTCGTACGCTGAACCGCTAATTGCCAGGCAACTACTTCGTAATCGGCTGAGATAAGCTTCTCGGCTCTTTCTGCGCCGTCGAGCAGCATTGTGCTCTCCTTCTCCATGGCGTTACCCACCTGCAAACGCCAGTCCGAGGCCCTATCAAGCGTCCCCAGCGCAGTGTCAGAAGGCGACTGCACAGCGAAGGCGAATAGCTGCGCGCGCGCCGGTGCCACTGTGTCTACGACGTCACTCCTCTCGAATACGGCGCAGAGGAGCAGCGGCAAGCCGCGCGCTGCTGTGGCGGAGTCTGCGCGCTGCGTCGGCAACAGCGTGTTTTTCCGCGCCTACGATGCCACTCTCTCGCAGACCAGCAGCGGGAAGCCGCGCGCGGCGGTGTGGAGAACGCGTGAGATGCCAGCTCCGGTGACCCAGTTGTACTGACTGATCCTCGCTCATGCGCACCACGGCTCATGACGCTCCACGCGAAATCGTTTCCGGCTAGGCAAGTGTAGCTAACGCTACAAAAACCTCCATAGCCGAGTGGTTTACGACGCTAGACTCGGCCCGTGGTTACGTGGGTTCGAATCCCGCCTTGTCAAGACATTTCATTTCGTTTTATTTATTTACTCTCCTGTTGTGAAGTTCTCTTCTCAGCTCCTCCTCTTTTTTTCAGGTAACGTGTTGATAGGCGACGCATGATGACATCACTCGGCGACGTTTATCTGCGAACACCTAACAGCCCGACCTCCGGCTTAAAGAGCTTCGCTGTTCAAAAATTATGCGCAGCTTGCTTTAGTGGCGCAATGCTGGAACTAGCAGTGGAGCTGGGCGGCCTTACTTGTTTCTCTTTTTTTTCTCTTTCTTTATTCCTCTCTTTCTCTTTGCTTTTCCTATCTTTTTGTCTATATTTCTTTCTTCTTTCTTGCTCTTGCAATTTTTTTGTTCATTTCATTTCTTTCTCGATCTCTATAATGCTCCCTTCCTCTTTTCTTGTCTGTTTTTAATATATCTCTATTTCTGTCTCCTTCCTTGCTTCACTCATTCTTTTTTTTTCTGTCTTGCACTCTGTTTTTTCTATATCTTCTTTCGTCTGCATCTTTCTATCTCTTTCTCTGTCGGCCTCTTTGTTTCTCTGTCTTCCTATCTCTTTTCAATTTCTTCCCTGTCTTTCTCTCTCTCTGTACTCGCTCTCTCCGTGTTACTGCATCCCACGCCGCACAATTCGGCGCAGCGGGAGAGTGCGCGCCAGGGTGTGCGTGTTTGGGGAGCGAAGCCAAAGATAATGACGAAATGATCGCGCGTCAGTCGAGTTATTGCGTTGCACGCACAAAGCCGTTCATCATAATGATTGTTTCTTGTCGAGGCGAAAACGGGGTTTCCCAAGCTTAAACAGCTCTGTTGTAAAAATGTTCGCCGATTCACTGTACTTTGCACGAGAGCGCTAACCTGAACCTAGCGAACTTTCACAATGGGACATTGAATACATGTGTGCACTGTAGATAACTCGTGAATTATTAAGAACACCACTCCATCCACAAAGGAACGCTTATTGAACCAGTATACGCAAGCGCTCAAGGCGCTTATACACTGAATACTTATAAATGGCGTCCGTATAATTTACACAAGCGCTAGACGCAATCATACGCAGACCAGTATTGTACTGTACGCTACTAAGAAAGTATAAAACAAGAAACACGTTAACTATGTCATCATACGTCTCATGGAGGCTATACAACGTCGCAGGACGCATCGCTCATGGAGCCAGTTCCATCCAGAGTTGTTGACAGAGAGTATTTTGAAGAGCCTTCGTGCATTCTCTGGTTGGACGGCTGGTTTCCTCCTCATATGTATTTATTTTAAGCACGAACCTTAACAAGGATATAAACGAAGAAGTTGTTTATGTAGTTCTTTTGTTTCCTTTAATCAAAGATCACTGCATGACCGGTAATATTTCACAAAAAGATGGTTGGCTAATCCCTCCGTCACCCGAATCGGTATAACACGAAAGTGAAACGTGTCGTCAGAGAAGTAGGACTGCTTCAGTGCATTGGTATATCAGAGCTTGTACAATGTCTATTGTTGTTTGGCAGATGTAGCACCACCTGGTGTGGACGCACTCACGTTGACGCCTAGTAACACATCTCCGTACCGACGACTAACGCCCATGATCATGATTTAACCCTTGAGGTAGCTGAAGTTCTTAACATGCACGTGGACAACGCATATGGTGAATCCCGCGCAAAGATGGCATCAACAGGCGCATAATAAACACTAATGCCTCGATATGTACTCTACTAGGCATTGCAACTCGACCAAAGCCTCGTGAAACGCGAAGAGAAACGCTACGCGCGTCGCGTCTTCCGTCTAGCCTGACAGTAAATTCTCAAAGGGCGAGGGGGGAACGCGGCGCGACAGCCAGGCGAGCGTCGGAGAGCTATTTTTCGATATGGCTGGATGCTACGAGTGAGCGTTTGGCTGAAGCCACCACCTCGCGGCGTGTTAAACGAAATTAACTTCTATTGGAAACGAGCCAAATGGACTGTCGCAGCAACTGCGCTTTTTTGTTTTGTTTTTCTAGCCTGGTGGCACACAAGACACCACCCCGTTATAAAGGGGACGCTCATAGCATCCATCCATCCATTCATGCAAGAGCACTGTGAGAGGAAAGTGTGAAAGATAAAGGCGCGTTCATGTAGCATCCGTAATGTGTTTGGCGGAAGCTCATTGGGTTAAAAGCCCGTGAGCCATCATCGCGCGGACAGAGATGTCATGGGTTCGACTGCCGTCAACGGAACTTCTTCTTATACTTTTTTTTTCTTTGCCACTTGATGGCGTTCATTTTGCTGACGTATTTCCGTGACGGAAATCCGTCATGAAAATCTTGGTGGACCCCGGCATAAAAGACTTTCGTGTTAAGAAGTAGTGTAAGGGATCACACTGTACTAGCTATTCGTATTCTAGATTTAAGAATCTATCATCGCAAAATCGCAAAATTATTTTGTTGAAGTGAATACTTAACGATAAATAAACAGTCCAGAGAGATGACGGATAAAGCTTGCCTCAAATAGCGCACAAATGTTAGTTTAAAAGACTAACTGTTATTAGTGCAGTGTTTATAACCTGAGCTAGTTAAAGAGCTGCTAGTGCGAGTTGTTTCACAGTTTAGGAAGAGTAAACAGGTGTTGCAGTCCGCTCATTTATAATAAGCGTGTGTATGGGAAAAAGTGAATAAATTCGAAAGAAAATGTGCAATAATCTTTGTTGTTGTTTTGATCGACCACAGTGGACGAGCAAGCAATCTTAAATGGTCGGGTAACAGTGTGGAGCGAATCATGGTTTCCTAGTGATGCACTAACAATAATACCTGGGGCATTACGTTTCAAATCCACGACACGATTATGAGGGGCGCCGTAGAGGAGGACTCCGAAGATTTTGACCATGTGGTGTTCTTTAAACGCGCACTGATATCAACACAGTACACAGGCCTATACCATTTCGCCTTTATCGAAATGCGACCGTCGCGCCCGAGAACACGGGACTTAAACCGCGACCTCCGGGCTAGCGCCCGAGCACAGTAACCGCGACGCCACCGCGGCGGACCGGATGATACACTTGAGGGAAATCTGACGCTAGTGTCTAGGGGGTTCAGCCACAGAGTTCTGCAATTACACGAGTTGCGAAAATCCAAACACGCCATTGGCCGAAATCATAGGATTTTCTTATTGTCCCGTGATCTGTTGACCAAAAATAAACTAATAAATAAAATGCTCGTAACAACGCGAGCATTGAGCGGCGTTGAGCAGCTTGCGAGAAGCGTACGCAAAGCGGCGTGACGGGATCTTTTAATTTGTACAACTGCTCCCAGATGGCGCGCCAATCTGCTGGCCCCGCAGAATCGGCCATGAACATGTCCGGGTTTCAGGACTCGAAAAGCGAGAGGGCTGGTGTGAAAGAGTGGCTTGTCGAGGCTCGCGGAAGCACGTGGCGCTCAAGTGCGTCTGCAGATCTTTTTGCAGAGCGGTGCATGGGTGAGGGCGAGGCATTCAGCAGCGACCAACGCAGATACCTTTTCTATCAAGCTGCTTTCATAGAAAAAGTATTCTCAATTCCAGGAGGAGGAGGGCGGGAGAGGTCAGTGTCATCCGTCCTGCCTCCTCTCCCTCCTAGTATCAAGTCAGCCGTGAGTCGCTATACTGAGCCGGTTCACTTAAGTGAGCTGAGCCGTTCGGAGCCGCTCGCTGCAGTGAGCCTCTTTGCCCTAAATTTAAGATAACCACGCCCGAGCAGTGAGAGGCTATGCTGCTCAGCGCGTGCCCTGATGGCCAACTCTGGGCAGTCCGGATGGCCGAAGAAGCCGCAAGGACCCAAGGTCTGGCCACCGCCTGAGGAAGGGGGGCTTCGGTAGGGCTACTCTCCCGGCCCCCGCCTCCCTTTACCCAATAAGGACAAAAATAAAGTTATGCATCTCTCTCTCCTCCCATTTCTAGATAACACGTGAATTATTCAGATCAGCACACCGTCCACGGGAACTACGACACAAGAAACATGTCAACAGTAAGTGTCACACATGGCGCCAGTTCCTTAGAGAGCTGCTGACATAGAGTATTCTGAAGAGCCTTAGTGCATCCTCTCGTTGGACAGCAAGTTTCCTCCGCATATGTATTTATTTTGAGCATGAACCTTAACGAAGATAAAAACGACGAAGTTCTTTATCCAATTCATTTGTTTCCTTTAATCAAAGCTCCCTGGATGACAGGTAATATTTACCAAAACTGAACTGGGTGTTGCTGATTTTTTTTTCTTGTTGCGTTGACATGTATATATCCGTTCCCTTGCCAATCAAGGAGGTGTGAAAAAAATTGTAATCTCCTTGCCACATATTCCAGCTGAAGCGGAGTGTTCGTAATGATATATGCGAGATCTCCAGGGGTAGGGCAGAAGTGAATTCTCACTAAACGGAATGGCGCAAAACAGAGTTATATTCATCAACACAAACGACAGGACAGCAATCATCTTCGTGCTTTTTCTGTTATCCACGCTTTCGAGTGAGTATTCCTAAAGGCATCTTGCACTAAACTTGTTATCATGAGAAAGACTCACTGGCTACTTTATGTATTCGTCTACGAGGACTCGATGTCCGAAGACACAGGTTGTAGATACTTTTTCTTGCGTTTTGTATCACGTGAACACCGCTTTAAATTTTTTTTATAGACGGGGACGCCGCGAAGATGAAAGAAAGGCGCATCTCGAGGCACGCTTGAGATGAACATTGCTTGGAATTTTCGCTTCACTCTGGATTACCGTGTTTTTTTAGAATATCACGCTTAGCGTCGCTGCATGACGAGTTACTTAAGGCTATTGCCCTAATATAAAGTCAACGGTATGTTAGGCGTAATATTAACGGAACCGGTCAGCCAGCAGCTATAAACACTTATGAACCAACAGCCCTTTCAATTCTAGCAGTGCATTTTCTCTCTTTTTGTTCCTGATGTATGACACCAAGCAGTTTGAATAAAAATTTCGCACATGCTGATTATGGGGTACTGCGTCACTGAGAACTGCTGGATAACTCTGATCGCTACCGCTTATAGAGGTGCGCTCCCCATATGGTACACAATAGATTTCTAATTCAGAACAAGCATGAATGTTCCCCCTGCACCAAACATTGCACCCAAAAGCTCTTCTGTTGCAACTTGCTTCCTGCTTGCATGGCGCTGTGTGGCCTCCCTTGTACCTTGAATCACTAGATGGCATCACAGAGCCATTGTCAACGTGCTTTCTGCAGAGAGATTGAGGAGACCACTCCATTTCTTGGTGTTTTCTAGGACAAAAAGCACGATAATGCCAACCCAAAGTAGCAGTAAAAGTAAAGCAACTAAAAAGGAGTGTAAAAAAATGGAGAAAGGAAAGTGCGTGCTTGTGAACGTTAGACTGTAAAGGAAACTATTGCCTTTAAAGCTTCCGTTTTCTCCTGTGACCGTCCCGTCGGAAGTGCATCGTCATGCCTGTACGCGACACTGTACGTAAGGTAAAACCTCGTCCAGCAAAATAAAATTTATTGAAAGCCGTACGACGTTCGTTGTCTAGATCACTTCGAGAATGTTTTGTTGCGGTTTGATTTTTTGCTTGTCTATCACAGAGTAAGTATTTGCAGGTAATATTCAGAGGCTGTGAATATGCAATGACTGCAGCAGGATCATCCCTTCAGAAAAGACATCTTCGAACAAAAGTTTATTAGCACAGAAAAGATAATAACCTTATGGGCAATACGAATTAACGGGTAACTTTGTAGGGACAAATGGCACAGAATGAGAAAATGCTTATGTGAAAAGCCTCAGCAATCTGAAATGGATGTGTGTTTGAATTGGTTCATATTTAGGAATGAGTAAACAGCGTACGAAAGATGGATCACAAAGCAATAACAAAGTTTGTGTTCAGCGCAGTGTCTATGAGTCTTTCTTAATGTTCCATCTTTTTACGATGTTTCTTCTTTCTTATGAATATCCAAAATCTGAATGTCATGAGCCGAGGAGAAGTGAAAATAAAGCTGTGTTTCCCCAGTAAATATTAACATATGTAGTCCTCTTGTGGATGATGGAAGAGCAGACTGTTAATATTAATCTCATTCAAATTGAGGTCATGCGACTTTTGCTACGCCGACTGCAAAGAAACAATCACTCGAGTAGCAAATGACCTTTGACAGACTTTTATTACAGTGTTTTTTTTCCTCAAACTTGCTGACGCCTCGCTGCCATCGCGATGTGCCATCCGATGTTACCAAATCTCGAAGATGCCATAAAGAAGGAGTCGGGAACCTGCGGCGCGCAGGGCAGTATTAAAAGGCCCCCAGCATGAAGTCAGAACCCCGTCCCCCACCACCTTGTCCCTTAATTCCTACCTGAAGACCGACATGATAGTTTCGCCTTCAATGGGGCTTAGATAGGAAAAAAATATAAATGTGATATCTATTCCAGTTGTATGCATGACTGCCAATTCGCCGAATTCTTTTCTGCCTGCAAAGCGCCCTCCCCCCCCCCCCCCCCCCGCCGGTTTACCTTGCGGCCCCGCCGTGGCAACCTCATGCAACTCGGCCATCCGCCCCAAAATGTTTCCGACCCCTGCGTTAGAGGGTTACTTTTTGCCTTTGATGAGGCGTTCTGACACTTTCGCCGCAGAAAACAGAAGCAGGGCAGCTAGGCACTGCTGGTGCAAATACTGAGGAAGCCGTGGGGCAGGTGGCGTTGCCCTCCCCCTTTCTTCTCCCCTCACTCTCAATTCTCTTTCCTGCCGCTTGCTATAATATATTATACAGAACCGTGCTATACTTTTAACTTCTCACTTCCCGCTTCTGCGCCTCCTCACCACCATTTCCCTTACACTTCCCTCGCTACAATATACTATATAACACTTTGCAACAGTTTACATTATCACTACCTCCTCGTCACCCTCACTTCCATTTCACGTCCCTTCCTATTCTTTACTATACATAGTTATGCTCACTGTCTCTCTTTTTCTATCTCTTCCCTTTATTGCATCCCGCCGCTGAGGTGCGGGAGTTGGCCTTGATTGACGCGGAAGTGCGATGAAGAACTTAGATTTATTTACAATATGAGCATTAATAAAATAGGGTGAGAAGACTGCAGATAAACATAGTTTCGGCCGGCAGCATATCGTACGCTGCGGACCACGGCCAGGAGAACGCGACCCGGCTTTCGATGGTTGTGCTTCTTATAAAGCTTTCCCATACGTCACTTCCAGCCAATCAAGAACTGGGGCGAGTTGATGTCAGGTTCGTCCAATTGGCAGTCCCAAACAGGTGGCGTCACTTTCGGCCAATGGGAGACCCAGAGCCTTGTTGCCGGTGGACTGCACTCTTGCGTGTAAGAGCGCGCGCCTAGAGATGCAATGCATCCGTGCATCATGTTGCATCACGGCGAGGCCATCGTCCCAGGGTCGATGTACGTGGAACACGAACCACCTCGGCTCTGACGGCAAGGCGTCGCTCTGGGGATGACTCACACTCCTATGCCTCCGTGAGAATGCCGCACTTATCCGCTGAAAAGCTGGATGCTGCAATGGTGCGCAGTTCGTATCTAACAGCTCCTCCTCGCCCCGGAAGTTCGGAATGGCCGGTGAACACAATTCGCTGGCCATGAAGAACGGATGTGAAGCCTGTAGCCCACTGGCGGCGACCGTTGTTCGGTGACTTCCTTGACCCACGTCCTGGACAAAGTGTGTCAAACAAACAAAACAACATAGCGCTGCTCCATGCGCAAGCGCAGGCCCTTGACCTCTGACTCGCCAGGCTTGTACATTTTCAAAATCAACAGTGTCTTTATTCTTAATTTCGACACAAGAATTCGAACAACCCTTCAAAACAGCTTTCTATTTTTCCTCAAATGCCGACAAGGTCCGCGTGCCATTGTCGTTGCAAAGAAAATTTAGAGAAACTGAATGAATAATGAGAAACACTAGAATAATACACACGCTAAGTGTAGCTACGCTGATGAATTCCATTCCTTCTTTGCGAATGCTTACGTTCCGCATAGAATGGCATTCTTTCGCTTCGTAGTTTGAAGTTGTAAGCGTCCGGTCTCTCTTTCGCACGGCGCTCACGGGCTTTCTGTTTACATTGAGAGGAGGCAAGACAACGCTACTCGATCCAGGAAGAAGTATGGAGCCGGTCTCCTTTTTTGTTATTTCAACTGGCGCCATAGCTTTGCGGGGACGGTGTTCAGCGGGAATCAACTTACGCGCCCCTTCGTCTATCACGCTCTTTGCTTTTTCCACCGCGGCATTAGGTTCCAGTTGGGAATGCGTTTCCTTACGTCTGGCCCCTATGCTTGTTTCGTCCGCCAGCTGAGCGGCGATTTGGCGGGCTGGCGAGCGCGTGAATGCTTGCACCGTTTTCTCTCCGAACTGTCGACCACGATCCCGTAACAAACGTTCCGAAAGGTTTGAAAAGAGATAAGGATAGTTCATTGACAGTGCCTTCGAGACGCCTGCCTCTGTCTCCAGGTCTCCGAAAGGACCGGGTACTGTGACTCTCGCTCTTGGTAAGCAAACGCTGTGATTTTCTAGCACTGATTTAATCCAGATTACCTTCCCTGTATAGTCCTCTGCGCTTACAAAAGAAGGGTGAACTAGGTCCATGGTTGCTCCGCTGTCTCTTAATACACTACAGGTCTTTCCGTTAATACGTAACTCCTGTAGGTATGGACGAAGAAGCTCAAAGCTTTCTTCGCTTTCGTTCACGTAGGAAAGCACTACTGCCTTTTCTTTCTTGCATTCCGCAGCAAAGTGACCTAGACCCTGGCAATTATAACATCGGAACGGCCGTCTTTTCTCGAATTCTCGAACGTCAGCCTTCTTTTGTTTTTCTTCGGGAGTGTTGCTAACTCCGTTATCGTGGTTCCCTTCCTGTGTATTTTCCGCAGGTTCGGCCCTCTCAATAGCTTTATCCCGTTTATGCTTTTTGGGATACATGAATCCTCCCTGATTATCTCTTCCTTGCGAACGCTCGTCTTCAGTAGTGAGCTTTCGCCGCATCACATACTCATCAGCTAGCAGCGCCGCCTTGTCTACCGTATCTACGCCATCTCTGTCTTGTATCCAAAGCCTCACTGCCTGTGGAATACTGCGGTAGAATTGTTCGAGACATATACACTCCACGATTTTGTCTCTACTTTGATAGACTTCGGCTCCCTTCAGCCACTCCAAGAGGTTTGTTTTCAAACCGTACGCGAATTCAGAGTAGTCCTCATTACTCTTTTTGCTAGCGTCTCTGAAACGCTGCCTAAATGCTTCTGAGGAAATTCGGTACCTCTTCAAAAGCGTTGCTTTTACTTTCCCGTAGTCCTCCGCATCACTCACACTCAATCTTGCGAATACATGCGCCGCCTCACAGAGTAACAACGTCACTAAGCGCTGCGACCAAGTGCTCGGAGAAAATTACACCTCTCGCAAGTTCTCTCGAAATGGACCAAGAACAACGCATTGTCCTCTCCCATCTTGTAGGGTTTAATCCGCTGGTCCATCCAACATGGCTCGACCTCGCTTGGTCTCACAAGGTTGTCCCTTTCGATACCCGCTGCTGCACGCAACTTCAGGATTTCAACCTGTATCTCAGCCATTTCTTTTTCGTGTTTTTGCTGTTGTCGCTCATGTTCTCTCAAGCGTTCTTCCCGCTCTATCTCGAGCTTTTTCTGTTCTAGCTCTCGCTTTTGCGCGTCCTGCAACACTTCCCAAGCAATCCGAATACTCTCATCGTCATTTTCACTTTCCTTAATTGCCTTTTGGATAGCTGGTTTTTTCATATTCTTGTCCACATCCACTCCCAACTCATCGCACAACAACAGCAGGTCTGACCTCGTCAACCTTCTCAGATCCATTTCAGCTGCTCTGACCGGTGGTTCGAACTGTTTCCTTAAATTTGTGCAAACACTTAGTTGCGACAAATCACCCGATTCCCAGAACAATCAAAATTAACACACAAGTTTTGAAGTCTGGCGAACCAAAAGGAAAAAAGCCACACGCTTACCCACGGATGCAACACCATGCCATTTGGTTCATCCGTCCGCTGCTCCCAGTTGCTCAGGACTTTCTGGGTCGAAGACTCCACTTTGTCTTTCTTCCCAGTTGCTCAGGACTCTGCGGGTTGAAGGCTTCCTCACTCGCCGTACCCAGACGCTCAGTCCTTCCGGAGTCCATTCCCTGTCGCTGAGAACTTCTTGGATCGAGGGTCCATCCTTACCGCTGCCACCAGTTATTGCATCCCGCCGCTGAGGTGCGGGAGTTGGCCTTGATTGACGCGGAAGTGCGATGAAGAACTTAGATTTATTTACAATATGAGCATTAATAAAATAGGGTGAGAAGACTGCAGATAAACATAGTTTCGGCCGGCAGCATATCGTACGCTGCGGACCACGGCCAGGAGAACGCGACCCGGCTTTCGATGGTTGTGCTTCTTATAAAGCTTTCCCATACGTCACTTCCAGCCAATCAAGAACTGGGGCGAGATAATGTCAGGTTCGTCCAATTGGCAGTCCCAAACAGGTGGCGTCACTTTCGGCCAATGGGAGACCCAGAGCCTTGTTGCCGGTGGACTGCACTCTTGCGTGTAAGAGCGCGCGCCTAGAGATGCAATGCATCCGTGCATCATGTCGCATCACGGCGAGGCCATCGTCCCAGGGTCGATGTACGTGGAACACGAACCACCTCGGCTCTGACGGCAAGGCGTCGCTCTGGGGATGACTCACACTCCTATGCCTCCGTGAGAATGCCGCACTTATCCGCTGAAAAGCTGGATGCTGCAATGGTGCGCAGTTCGTATCTAACAGCTTGTTGTTTTCTTTGTATCTGTTTCTCCCTCTGTCCATTTCATTATCTGCCTACCTTTTTCTTTCTTCTTTCGTTTCCTTTATTTCTCTTTTGATCTATATTTTCACTTTCTACACCCTTGTTCTGTTGTCGTCTATCATTTCTGTATTTCTTCAATTTCTGCCTCTTTTGTTTCTCTCTGCTTCTTTCTCTTTCTATCTCTTTCACTCTTTTTTCTCTCTCGCTTTCTGTCTCCCTCTCCGTACTCGTTCTCTCGTCTCCTATCTTTTTCTCTCTTTCTTCTCTTTCTCTCTCTCTCTGACATTATATGTCTTTCTCTCTCTCTACAGGTTCTCTCACCCATCAGAGTCATTGCATTGTACGCCAGAAAAATCGAAGCTCTTGTTCTAGGAGCGAAGCAGAAGTTGAAGAAGAGGACAAAAAGAGCTCGTGCCGGTTGATGATGATAATATTCTTCGGATTCAGCCTGCACATTACGCCCGGCATAAGCAGCTCCGCTTTTGAAATTGGGGCAGATACGCACTAGTGGTGTCACGACTTTTGAAAGAGCGTAGCTGGTGGCCTTCCCCTCCTTTTCCTTCTCCTCCACCCAACATCACGCCTCCTCACCCTTAATTCCTTTCCCACCCCCTTCCTATACTATGCTCTTCCTACCTCTCTTTCTATCGATGTCTCACTCTCTCGGCTCGCCGAGAGCAGCGCAATCATTATGTTCACATTATAACATATTCTGCTAACATATCTGCATGCACCTATTGGCATTAGATACTTACCAGTGCAAAATGAACACGGTATACCAGTGTCAGTTATATAGGTGAGGTTTTTAGATCTTAACCAGAACCTCCTGCCTGGATTTATGATTTCGTGTAATTCTGAAATTGAACAAATTTTGGTGTTTCATTTAAACCAAACTAGGCGAATGTAATATACTTACATTCAATCATGATGATGTATAGCAAAGACTACATAAAATAAAAAAAAACTTAGATAGCCGAGTGGTCACGACGCCCGCCTTCGGCTAACGGGTACGTGGGATTCAGTTCTGCCGCGACAACAAATTTTATTTTGTTTTATTCATTTCTTCTCCTCCTCTCAACTTTTTTCTCTTCTTATCCTCCTTTGCTCATTAACGCGTCGCTAGGCGATGCATTATGACATTATCGATCAGCGACGTTTTTTTGCGAACACCTAACGCCCCAACCTTTGGCTTAAACAGCTTCGCAGTTCAAAAATTCTTTCTCTGTCTTTCTCTACATCTCCCTTTCTTTTTCTCTCTTTCTCTGTCTCTCTCTCTTACTCTCTGTTTTTTATATCTCTTTCCGTGTCGGTCTCTGCCTCTTTCTCTCCCCGTCAATTTCTCGCTCCGATCTTTGTATCTTTTTAGGTGCGAAACAGTTAAGGGCCCGGGCTCTCGTATGCTGTCGTATGTTGTGGTATGCGGTCACCGTGTGCTGTCTTCGTGGTCTAGTTTCGCTTGGCATCACGAATGCAAATTCCTGCGTAGACGTCAGACTCTATCTAGGCGGCGCTACGAGAAGTACCGCTACCAGCGCCCTCATCGCAGCCCTGGCGCTAACTGAGTAGTACAAAGAGAGCCATACGCAAGCGAATGCACATAGGTCACAATATAACCTCTCTCCCCCTCTTCCTTTGGTGTCAAAGCGCAGTTTTCTGAAAATCAAGGACCTGGAAAGCTACTTCCGCCTATCCACGCTTCAAAAAAGGAGGAAGCTCATCAGCGCCAACTGCGGGTGCAATACAAAATAAGTTTCAGTTATTGCGGCACGCTGCAACTCGCAAGTGCAAGTGAGCATCGCACAACATCGAGCTCGAGGCAAGCCCACCGACATCCGTTCTCTAGCGCTTAAATGCGTTAATATCGGGTATACACGTAATGTCAAAGCGATGAAGTACATAAACAATCAATTAACTTAGCTACGTATCTTACGATCAAGGGTAGAAAGCTCGCTTTATCGGGGACGAATGACCCCAGCGATTTTCGCCTTTTTAGTTGCGTTCTACCTTCATCTTTCGCTTCCTCCACATTGGACTCTTTTATTTATTTATTATGTTATTTTACAGTAAATTGGAATCCGTACCTGTCCACATTTGCGGGGTACAACCAAGGGCAAAAAATGGGGGACCCTTAAGCTTCGCCTTTAAGAGTTGAACGCCATAGCGAAATGCGGCCCCTAGTGCTCACTTCAACCACTAATTGCATACTTATTGATGTGTATTGTTACACACACACGCACACAGACACACACACGCGCGCGCGCGCGTGGATGGTACATGTTTTCGATCTAAAGCAAGAGTCGCATGGCCTCCAAGATACACGCCGCGCGCCCGCATTGAAGAGTCGAGACATATTTCTCACAATGCCTCACAGATGGCAGCACATTATCTAGCGTTTGCTGTTTGCTTGATCAACGCCTCCTCTAGAAAGGCAGCGTTGGCTTGATATGTTTTCCGCTAGATAGACATAGTTGTTCAATTTTAGAGTTGTTTGAAAGTTCGTGTGTGTTTTTAGCGGAGATGGCTGCACTATCCCGGCCTTTTTCGACGTAATTTGATGGCCTCACCAATGCGCCTACAAATCGCCGAATGGGCTCGTTTTCTTCGTGACACCTGCCGAACAAAATGCGTTAAGGAGACTCCTACCACTACATGGCATTTATGTAGTGTTTTTGTTCCGAAGCAGCTGCAAATAACATCGTGGCTCTGTGGTAGGACACCTGCTTGCCACGCGAACGGCCCGGTTTCGATCCTCAATGTGACCGAAGATTTTATTCTTTATTTTATTTGCTTCTTTCTCGAATTTACGGTCACGGACGATTTTTCGCTAACAACCAACGGTGCCGACACCGTCGCCCGTTGCCGACGTCGACGCCGACACCGGAATTTCTGCGACACGAGCTCTCTAACGTTATCGCGTTAAAACAGTGGCCTCCGAGATAGCTACGGCCAACGCTAAGGCCACACGTAAAACAAACCTGAAGGTGGTCGCGACCAACATTTTGTGATTTACTTGCATGATGCACGTGTTAGCTATTGAGAACCGGAACTCAGAGCCTTCAAAACCTACTTGCGCGATGCTGTGCGGTGAAGACCAACTCAGAATGTAGGATGTCGTGGCGTGCTTATCACGCGTCTTCGGTCTGCCTCTAGCTGCTCACTCCGTGTTGCATGGCACGCACCGCAGTCAGAGCCTCTGCTGAAGTTCGTAGTCACGGTTACCACAGTTCTCCGTCAAGGCTACGCAAAGCAACAGCAGAGCCACATTATCACACTTTCTCGTTGCACCGGCTGTGGAGAACGCGGGTAAATCGCTTACCCAACACGCTCGCAGCGACCAGTATTCAGCGCCCTCGCTTTTCTACTTCGTGAACTACGGAAGTCGGTAAAGGTGAACGTTGTTATTCAGTCCTTTACGTCCGTGGCAATTCACAACGCAACAATAGCGCAACAGTTTCTTCGAAGCGCGCGGAGTGGTCTCGTCTGCTGTTGTTTACGTCGTCGTTCTAGCGAGTGATCCAGCAAGCACTTCATGGCGGTTTGGTTGTGCGTCCGACCAGTGGACATAAATTCAGCGCTCTCTTTCCGAGTGTTAAATGAGCAAACACACGCAGTATTAAAGGGGCCGTCGAACACTTTTCAAGGCCTCATTGTTTTACATTTTTCACTTACAGCTTGCGTAGACCGAAGGCTGCAGAGATTAGCACAACATGATAGGCAGCTATGGGTGCACGCAGTCCGACGTTATTAAGCCTAAAAAATTCAAAATACAGTAAACAGGACGCCTACCCTCAACTCCATCTTCGCGGGGGCCCCAGACCACATTTCACTCGCGCTATGACGTTTTAGAGCGCCCCAATGATGTGAGCTAAAAGCTTTTACGTACGGGAAGCTTGTATGCCATTTTGGCTGTTCTTTCCAACGTATTGATGACGCCATTGGGATAGTAAAAAAAGCAACGTGGTGCTTGACGAGTGAACAGCACGTGCGAAACGAGGCAGCGCGCGAACGCATCTGTCATGTTTTGTAGTTTTAGCGACCTTTCTTGTGGCGACGGCGTCTATTCGCGAATAATTTCAGCCAATACGCAACCTAGCGGTGAGAGCGCGAAACAGGCTATTGAGGTCCATGTAGCAGATGAAATTCATTTTCGTACGTGCGGTAGCGGTTCTGGCGGATAGATTCGTCGTCAGCAAAGAAAAAATACGTTGCGAAGCTCTTTTTCTGGGTTTCGATATTGTCACGTAGTCGTGATGTCGACGAAGACAGCAGCCAACGTGTCCAAGAATAAACTCTTTATTTGGCCGAACTTGTGGCCGGGAAACGGAAAGCCAAAATACATCGATACACACTGTGCACTGATAGCGGCGAACAGAGCGTCGGCCGTCAATAAAACTGCCCATGGCTGGGACGCGCCGTCTTTTATACATCACGCATCGAACTTTCCAGTCTTTTCACTGGCGGTGGCGCAAGCTCTGGAATATTCTACACTGTTCGCGTCCTGCGCGTAATCTTAGCAAAGTGATCTACAACAATCGCGATGCTTACCGAACACTGCGGCGTGGTCAGCGTCGAGCGTAGCTAACCGTGTTTGCTGGTGAAACTCGAAAACTCCAAAATAAAACACGAAGCGGGCGTGGCAATATGGACATCAGCGAACGGCAAGGCAGGATAGTACCATAAAAGTTTCCGTGCTTTGACTGAACCGTGAAGAATGGCGTAAATAACCAAGCTCCGCATCACCAAAGTTACTCCGATGATGGTTGTTTGTTCTCGGCACTTCAGCAACAAGTAATACGCCGCTGGGCTAAAAATGTGTTGCACTCTTCGAACGGCATCAACGAATACTAAGGATAACACAGCTGGAATGAATCGGAATCAATTCATGGGAACGTCATGAATCGACACAAGCTGCGAGAGATGCCGTAGTGGAGGGCTCCAGATAATCTCGATCAGCTGGGAGTCTGAAATTGCGCTATACGCATGCATCTAGCATTTCAACCGCATAAAAATGCGATCGCCGCAACTGGGACCGACACAGCGTCTTTCGGGTCAGCATCCAAGCACCGTAATATGCCACAGCGAAAGGCAAAATCGTTATCTTCATAGTGTTGATATCAGCGTGCTTGCTGCGTGGCGTGAAGGCAAGCCTCAGATGCTTGCTATATTATGACGTATAGTAACTTTAGGACTTGTTCTTTAGATTATGCAGGCTCGATTTTATTGCTTTTTGGGCGATGGCGTAAGTGGTATAGCCTTACCTATTATAGTACCGTTGGTATAGCCTGCCTGGTGTCTCAACGTAGGGTTCACGGAGCTAGGAAAGTGCCAATATACGTCTGTGTATAACGATACACTGCTGTAGCGGCAGGTGAGCAGAAGAATTTGCGAGCACCACAATTCCGCTCACGTATGCGGATGAGCTGACACAGACACGTACAAACAGACAAATCAATAAGGCTCTGCGCACTGAAAAAATGGTGAACAAGTATCCTTCTATCATTTCGTCAGCAGTTAGTAGTCATTGTTTCTCTCCGCCTCTTCTTGTACATGCAACGTTATTTCGCTAGGTGTACCATCACCGCCTCATTCTTTGAAGACATTTATTCAAGGATGCGACAAAGTAACCGGCTGGCAAAGTCGCTGCAAAGTGATGGTCTAGGCAATCAGCATTTGATAAATGATACCCACCGGCAACTACCGAGTGCGTTATCCCACCTACGTTCAAAACACTGCCGAACAGTTTGTCCGCCTTGCAGGTTGACAGGGCCCGTGACAGCGCAGCAGCACTTACCTAGCAGTAGATGAGAACGGTTGATACACGTTTGCACTTCGCTAAAAAGCCAGCAGTGCAGTAGAATTTGCCATCGGAGATCACAGGCTCAACAAAAACACTTCGCAGCCGCACTGGGGTTTCTTGTGCGTTCGAATCACGCCAGACGTGTAGAAGAACAGTGCGACAACATTCATTTTATCGTCGATGTTGTCCTTCGCGGCAACAAAAATCAGGTATCGGCACCAAGTACACTCTCACCTTCGACAAAACACCACGTTTTCACATCACAATATAGGCAACGCGGTATTTCCAACATCAACAATCCCCACATGGACCTCCTTGCCGCTGCCATCCTTGCCAGTGTTGCCTAACTTTGCAGCGCCCCCTGGATTTTGTTTTAGGTGCGAATAATAATGCTTTTACTTTTTTTTCAGTTTCTTCAAACAACGGCTCCTGGAGCGTCAACAGCGCGTTTCCTCGAGGTCCCTGGCGTTCGGCGCATTCTTTGCCGGGGGCTGCAGTTTTCAAGCCGAAAAATGCTAAATAGTACGTCAGTTTTGGCTTTCAGTGAAAAAGGATGATAGGAAAACAAAACCCAATAAAATTCCTCTCTTGATACGACGCCGTGCACACCTCTAACGTTACATTATCTAATCATAGTCCAGCGCTCAACTTCTTCATTTCCGCCAGCAATAGTTCTGGCGAGCGTCCACTACGCATTGATGCGGTCGGCAGTGATGTAGCCGTTTCCAAAAAGTGTTGGGGGGCTCACTAGTTGTCTCGCACTCGCCAGTTGGAGCTGGCCGCACAGCAAACTGTGCGAGGGAGTCGGGCTTTGTACTGCCCACTACGAGCTTCGCAAGGCGCCACGCGTCTTCCAAAACTCCACAGTCTGACGTCTATAGCATCGCCATGTCTAGGAAAGGGGTGGGAAAGAAAAGGGACGCTGAGGAGGAGCGATGTGAGTAAGAGGTGGAGGGAAGGAACGAATGAAAGGGGAGGAGGAAGGCAGTATGTTGCCATCGTATGCTGTCAACTTACGTCACCGCTTGGGGTCCCGCAGGAAAACCATGTATCGCATAATCATGTATAGCAAGAAGGCAGGAAAGGTAGGTTTTGGTGAGGAGGAGTGATGTTAGGGTGTGTGTGTGTGTGTCCTTCTTTGTCCTTGTGGGTGTGCGCTACGCCAAACAGTCTCATGGATCATAACCAACTAGCCCAACAAAGCGCCTTGAGTAATGTTAGGGTGAGCACAAAAACTAGAAAATGAAGCATAGCATAGCCATGTATAGTATGGTATAGTAAGTTGTTAATATGGCTGATTGGGCGAGTTGGTGATTCATGATGATTAAAAGTACGAGCGCCAGGGGTGTAGCCAGAAATTTTTTTCGGGGGGGGGGGGGGGTTCAACCATACTTTATGTATGTTCGTGCGTGCGTTTGTATGTGTGCATGCCTATATACGCAAGCAAAACTGAAAATTTCGGGGGGGGGTTTTGAACACCCCCAACCCCCCCCTTGGCTACGCCCCTGACGAGCGCGTAACTTAAACAGGGACATATGAAGACAAGGACAAGCGCATACTATTTCGAAAGCATTGGCATATATACACCGACAGATAGAAGTTTCGCAAGGACAGCCGATAAGACAACAGAGCGAAGAAAATACAAACGATAAAAATTAAAAGATATAACTGCCACACCTCACCGTAGCCTGCGTGCCTTGCAGAAAATAGTTAACCTCTGCAGCATGTGCCGCTTTCCAAGAACACGCGTACCCTATCTGACAGGGTGATTGAGGGTTTGCTGACACAAAACACGTGATCACGCGCTATGCTTGCAGCCTCATGAATTGTCATCTTTATGTTTATCAATCACGGTTGTGTTGCCACACTGTACTTTTCCCCCACACCTGCTGATATGTTGTGCCAAAAAACCACCGTTCCCATTATGTACCTTGTAAGTTTGACGTGTGCTGCCAGACACAGAAAGTGAGTGTGCAAAACGAAGCACAAAACTCAGTTTTTTAACTGTGTCAGTAGCGTTGTCTACAAGGTGCCACTTTTTGCGGTGCGAGTTATATCGGTGAAACCGGGAGATGTCTAAATGACAGATTGCGTGAGCAATCTGTCATTTAGACATCTCCCGGTTTCACCGATATAAAACCACCCTTCTGCGATTCTTTCTTGTCCATTCGAGTCCGGGATGTGCAAGTAACAGCGCCGCTGTGAACGTTTCGACGCGTCAGAGTACCTTACACTCTACTATGGAGAGCGGTGACCTGCTCTTAACAATGATTCAAAGAATCATTCAATGGGGGATTTTCAAAGCATATGTGTGGTCAAGATACTGGTTGGATGGATGAATAAACATACTTTTGGTCCCTCGGACGCGCCATAGCACGTTGCGGGCCGTTCCCACGTCGGAACTCGGTAATTTATAATATAACCGCGTCATAGAAGGGGAAGTTTTATTGTACATTTAACTTGTACATAAAGACAGAAAACGAAGAAAACAACTGAAAGGTTCAACACAGATCAACACTGAAACACTGATTTATCTCTGTATATCCGAATGCGCACAAAATAATGAAACAATAAGCATGATGAAATTGTTACCATTTTGCAGTCTATCACACATACATGTATACAAGAGTGGGAGCTCTGTTAGTACGGACAACTGGAAACTCCAGCTGTCTCTTCTTTACTTTCAAGAAGCGTGTGTGCCATTGTCGAAGGAAAGCCTTTTCGGCGGGTTTTGGAGCTCCTCATGGGGGTAATTCCACACATTGAGACGCATTTTCTTGAGTGCGGAGTAGGTGCCTTTCTGGGGCTTGCGGCGCGCTGCCGCTAAACAGACGGGCGCTGCCGCCAGAGGACGTACACGGTCACTGTAAAGACCAGCTGTGCCATCAACCCCCGCTGTTTGCACGACTTTGCTAAGTGTGCTACTTGTCACCATTTCACTGATGTCCTGTGAGGATACTTCTCATGGACAAAGGAAAATTTATTGAACCAGTATACGCAAGCGCTAGAGGCACTTGTACTTATAAACTGCGTCCAGAGAACATCTACCACTTTAGAGAACGGAAACTTCACCTTTGACTGTAGTGCGGAAATAAGGGTAGCGGCGGCGCAATGAACTGCAATAGAGCGAGGCGAGATGGCGCTGCAAGTACTATCATCATCATTAGACAAACGCATTTTTGCGGTTGGTTCGCCCTGGTCGCGCTACTGCGCTTTCTGCTCCCTGTGGTATTTTGTTCTTTGTTGTTGCTAAATCGCGGCTCGCGTGTGTAATAGTTATTGGCAGGTGACCAAACTGGCCTCGACTGGCAAAAACAGCGTCAATCAAGTCAGGCTTGCATCGTTTATTGTGGGTACCCAAGGTGGTACAAGCAATGTATACAGTCAGGTCCAAGCAAAACTAGTCACTCATACACGTCGAAAGCTTTCAACCCGTACGTGTGTAATCAGTCTGAAAGCTGCCAAATATGTGCGTATAACTGAACACCGAGATCGCTGAAAGAACGTTGCTCTCATTGTGTAGCGGCGTCCGAGTTCAACAGCATATAGCTTTAGGACAATGGTCCTATCCTTCCGTTAGTTATGCGGCACTTGCCAGGTTGTGTTGATCTTCCAGCGCATGGTGTGGAGTCGGAAACGATACGTGCGCTACGCCGACAGATAGTTGGCGCAGTGAGAGCAATGCAGTTTCGATTAATTTTTACGTAAACAATCGCGGATGCGTACAGTTCTGCATCTTTCTCGCTCTGCGATGTCACCTCGAATGCGTTACAATTAAGGAATATCGCGTTGTGTCTACAGGGCAGGCACGAATTTCTCGGCGAAATTCTCGGCCGTGAAGCCATACCATAGGTAATACGCGGAAGAAAATATTTCAGGCTCGGTTTGTTCCTCGTTATAGTTCAGTTACACAGTTTTTACAGCTAGAATTTCTTGGCACTAGTGGTGATCGGACTGCTGAGTATGCAGCGTAGATGAACGCTAAAGAAACAGAGATAAATAGGCGAGGGCTTACAGATTCTAGAAGCACATTCTAAGAAAATAAGCTTCAGGCATGCACTGTACATCTTTGTTGGCGTTCGCACAGAACACTAAACAACTGCTCAGCCGTAAGCACAATCTCTGTATCACATAGACATGTCGATAGAACTTGAGCACTCTATTGCAAGCAAACACTCACGAAATCAAACTGTGGGGCATTATGTGAACCTGTGCCAATGCTGGATAAATAAAGGTCATATATATATTGCTGGCTCGTTATTGTGTTATTTACTTTTTCAATATATTTGTCCTTGGAAGCTCAAGTATGTATCCTCCCTGCTACCTTTAGAAGCTCCGGCTTGAAATACTGGCACACGCAATCCTTTCTTTCTATGTTTTATGTTATTGGTCCATTGCACGTGTAGTTACTGCGTTGCGCAAACTGCGCCAGAATGTCTGGGAACATTCCAGATTATTTTAGGATCTTCTGTTAGGCTGGAGAACGCAATCGCGAACAGCTCAGTTTATTGTCGAACTAACGCAACCACCAGCGATAAGGCTGGAATGTTCGATACCGAAGGTATAAATGCCAACGCGTCTTGCCACGGATCAGGTTATTGACGGCCAACGCTCTGTTTGCCGCTGTTAGTGTGCAGTGTGTATTGCTGTAGTTTGACTTTTCGTTACCCTGCCAGAAGTTCGGCCAAATGAAAAGTTTCTTCTTGGACACACCGACTGCTGCCTTCGTCGACGTGACGACCCCGTGACAATACGTAAAATCTTGTACTGTGGCTGTGGATAAGTCAAGTTCATGTATGTTTTAAATTACCTCTTCGATTTCCTAGGTTTTTTCGTGACAGTAGTTCACAGACATCATAGCGGTAGGTGCTATAACTGTCACATGTTAATTTAATAAAACAGCAGAAGTAGGTGTGCTAAAACGAATTTGGGACGTTTCTCGGCTATAAAAAAAAACACTACCATATGCATGCGACATGTAAGGGGGTCATTCGAAAGATTGATATATCAGAGAGCCAGACGGATCTGGAGAAGAGTATCCTCACTGACAGAAACCCTTCGGCTTTGGGAGTGAAGCGCATCAAGAACAGTGAAACGGTGGTTATCGACTTCGAAGGCTACAAGGTGCCAAATTTTGTTTATTTCGGCACGGCGCTGGTCAGAATGCTCGCTCTACCATCGTCAGCATGACTGCTGCTACGCCTGTGGCAGACTGGAGCATAGGGCGGATGTTTGTCCGACACCGGACGAAGCTGTGTGCAAGCAATGCGGGATCAGCAATCCTGGTGAGAACCATACGTGTTCCCCGAAATGTGGGCTCTGTGGTGGTCCGCACGCTACGACTGACAAAAGTTGCAAGCAGAGGTTCCAACTTCCTTTTATTGTGCGACGGCGGAGAAGAGAGCGCCGTGCAGAATCTGAGCGCCGTAGCCAGCCATCGGAACCTCCCAGCGCCGACGTGGGTCTGACCCAACACGCTGAAGCCCAGGCGGATGACTGTGACTCGTCGCAACGGCCACGCAGCCCATCCAGATCCAGCGCACGGTCCAGGAGTCGTTCTCGAGGCCGGAAGGATGGAGGCTCTTCTGAGGGCCAACCCCGGTCCCGATCCAAGAGTCGTCGTCGGTCCAAATCGAGGGGCCGATCTCGCTCGAGGAGCCGGACTGGGTACCCGCAAGGAAAGGTCCATTTCCAGGGTGCATCCGAACCGGCGTTGCAAGGTGGCACTTGGGCTGATCGGGTGCGCAGCGGCGGAAGACCCGGCGGAAAGGTAACGGGGGGCACTGCGCCAGAGCAGGGTCTAGAGGAGTTAAAGCAACTTCGGAAGGAGAATGCTGAAATGCGCAGCATTATTGAGTCACTGAGAGCCGAAATGGCTGAGTTAAGACGTACCAGTAAATCTCAACCGACTCCATCATCTCCTTCTCAGCTCTCAGGTTCTCCCTCTCCTCAACCCACGGAGGTTCCCATGGTCGTGGAAGCGGGCCCCTCCGGCAACCCAGCCAAGCGAAAGGCTGTTAGCAGTTCAGCCGAGAATGTGCAGGCTAAGGCTAAATCTGAAATTAAGGAGACTCTCAATTCAATTTGCCTTGATATTCAGAGACTTAATGAGCGCCTGTCGGTGATGGATCACCGTCTCACGGTTATGGACCAAAAGATAGATGCTCAAAATGTAAGGATTCAATGCGTGGAGTCTCAATTACAGAACGCCGACCCTATCTATGGTGCAGAGCCCCGATATCAGAGTAGCAACTAAGGTCCGCCCGGATTTCTTTCACGAGGGAACGCCATTGTCGACGCCATCTCTCGTGGGTATCCAAAGTTCGAATAGTAGCCCTCCTACTGTAGAGAACCTGACCAAGGGGTCAGGGAGCCCCTCTAATGATCAAAATGGCCTCGCACGCTGAATTTCGTATATGGTAATGGAACTGCAGGGGGATCCTTAGCAAAAGGGGCACCTTGCAGCAATTTGTCCGCGCTCACAGCGAGAAGCCACAAGTGATCCTACTGCGGGAGACGCTGTCCGATAACGTAGCCCTCCCGGGTTACAAGGCACACGTAATTAAAGGGGAAGGTAGGGGCATTGCAACATTGGTCAGTAAAATATTCAATTTCGTAACACATGATCTCGGGTTAGGCCTAGAAAAACGGAGATCTCCTTGGTTGAGGTCATGCCGAGCGCTGTCAACCTTTCCATTATCTTTATATTGAATATATATAGTAGCCCTAGTGATCACAGTCAGCGTTTTAAGACCATCATAGCTAAGGCAACGAGAATGGCTGGGCTCTTCCCTCTTGTTGTAGCGGGGGATTTAATGCGCCTTTCCATGCGTGGAACTACCCATATAATTCTGTTAAGGGTAGGAGCTTGTGGCAGGAGACGGGGGATGTGGGTCTAATATTAATGACGGACCCGGCATTTCCTACTCGACGCGGCACATCCACCACCAGGGACTCTACGCCGGATCTAGTCTTCGTCAAAAATGCGGGCTCAGTCGGGTGGGAAAACCTTCTGACAGATTTAGGCAGCGACCACTATATTAACGTCACTAAATTACAAATGGAGGCAAAATATAGAAGAAAGTTCTCCTATCTGGACTTGGATAAGTTTAGAGAGTCACGCACGGCTCGAGCTGAACGAGGGGAAAAACCAGAGTCTCTGAAGCAGTGGACAGAGATGCTGCTGCAGGATGTTAAGGCGGTCACTAAGACGATTGAGGCAGAGGTACCGACCGACAAAATGGACAGTAGACTTGTGCATTTATTGGAGGCCAAGCAGTCACTGTTGGAACGATGGAAGGGCCAGAGGCTTAATCGTAAGCTTAGGAAAAAGATTGCAGAGATAAATAAGCAAGTTGAAGAACATTGCCAGACATTATCCAGGCAGCAGTGGGATGAAATTTGTAATTCAGTCGATGGACAAATGCGAACGAGGGGTAAATGGAACCTTCTAAAACATCTTCTGGATGAGTCGGGCACAAAATCTAATCAAAGGGGGGTCCTTGCTAAAATACTCCATCTTGCTCAAAAGTCCTCCTCGGGAGCGGCGATATTAGAGCAGCTATCTAATAAGTATCTACCGCTAGCTCCCGATTCCAACATGCAAGCCTATCCGGCGTATGAAGGGACACCGTGTCCTCATTTGGATGAACCCTTTGGAGTAAGTCACGTGCGACGAGCCCTGCACGAACTCAACGGCGGATCAGCACCGGGTCCGGATAGGGTTAGCAATAAAGCACTTAGAAACTTGGAAGATGACTCTGTTGAATAGCTCACTGACGAGATTAATAAGATTTGGAAGGGAGGTGATATCCCGGAGCAATGGAAGCTGGCCAAGGTGATACACATACCCAAGCCCGGTAAAGCGCCGAGTTTGGATAATCTCCGTCCCATCTCTCTCACGTCATGCGTGGGAAAGGTGGCGGAGCACGTTATCCAGAACAGAATTGCGGCTTACATAGAAGACAATGATATCTTTCCTCACTACTTAATTGGCTTTAGGCCGGGCCTCTCCACCCAGGATGCTATGAAAATCATTAAGACTCAAATTTTAGATAATCATACTAGGGATACCAGGGCGATCCTGGGCTTGGATTAAAAAAAAGCTTTTGATAATGTCCGTCATGATTTCATTCTGCATGCAATCTCTGGTCTCAACCTAGGTTCCTCGTTTCATGCGTTTGTCAGACCCTTCCTGAGCAGTCGGAGAGCCATCCTTAAAGTTGGCGATCTGGAATCGGATGTGAAAGTCCTGGGCGATAGGGGCGCCCCGCAGGGCTCTGTTCTTTCACCCCTACTTTTTAACATTGCCATGGCTGGTCTCTCGAGGCAGCTTAGTGGAATTCAGGATGTTGGTCACACAATTTACGCAGATGATATCACCATTGGTGTCCGGGAGGTAGTGATGGCGCTGTAGAGGCTGCCCTGCAGGAGGCAATCGACACTACCGAGTGCTTTCTGGAGGGCACAGGTCTTTCCTGCTCCCCGGAGAAGTCTGAACTTCTCCTGTATAAGCCGGTCAGGAGGGGCCCCCGACCGAGAGGCTGGGTGCCACCACTAGAGACCGACATCCACCTCCGTACCAAGAGTGGTGGGTTAATCCCCAAGGTCACTTCCATTCGAATCCTAGGTATGACGCTGGAAGCGACGGGCACCAATAACATCACGATTCAAAGATTAGCGAAAAAAGACAGATAGTGTTATTAGGCTAATTAGGAGGGTGGCTAATCGACAGGCAGGGTTATCAGAGGATAACTTGGTCAGGCTTATCCATGCCTTTCTGTTGTGCCATTTACATATGTGGCGGCAATGCACGTTTGGAAGAGAGTGGAAAGGGATAAGCTTAATGCGATGATTAGGAGGGGGTTAAGAGTGCCCTGGGGCTCCCCAATTATACCCACACGGATCGTCTCCTGCAGTTGGCAATTCATAATACATTGGAGGAAATCGCGGAAGCGGAAGAAAGAGCACAGGTAATTCGACTCTCTGGCTCAAAAGCAGGCAGGAGAATTCTCGCGGATATAGGTACTCCACCGGCTCAGGTGTATGCTCTGTTACCAAGGGTTGACGAGAGATCAGAAGGAGACATATCGTCTCGCCTGTCCCCGAGGAACATGCATCACCCAGCGAAATGTAGGCAGGAGGAGAGCGCGAGCTCTGGCCCTTCTCCGCGACGTTGAGGGTCTCCAAGGGGGTGGCTGCTTCGTAGACGGCGGCACAATATGACGGCAACAGTGGCAGGTTTACGGTAGTTGCAATTAACCACCAGGGGGTTACCATAATGCGGCGTCGGTATACGCCCAACTGCTAATGCAGCCGAGCAGGTTGCCATCGCCATGGCTCTCCTCGATGGAAATCACAGGAAATATATATAGTGATTCTAGGGCGGCCATTCGCGCTTTCACTGTTGGTGCTGTGTGTAAAGAGGCCAAAGCAATACTAGGTGAGAGGTCAATTAGAACTCATACCCTTACATGGTTCCCTGCTCATATGGGCTCCATGGTAGGGGGGATTATCAATCTCAATGAGCAGGCCCACTCCAGGGCGCGAGGGTTAACTATCCGCGACCATGGAGGACTTCTGGGTCAACCTGGAGGATTGGTAAATAGGGATCAACCGACCACGTACAATGAACTTACTTTACATTTCGCTATGTGTAGGAGAGTCTTCCCGCCTCCAGCTCGGAAGTTAAACAGGGCGCAGGCATTGACACTGAGATTGCTGCAAACTAAAACATATCCTAACCCTGCCTTTCTGCACAAGCTTTATCCTAATGTTTACTTAACTAACTCATGTACGAAATGTGGCGGTTTAGCCACCTTACACCACATGCTCTGGGAGTGCCCCTCGTACGTGGCACTGATACAGCATCGGCCAGCAAGTGGGCTCCGCTCTGAGAGTCCGGACATTCAGTCGCAACTTTGGGCTGTCCAGAGGGCCCACGATGCGGCGTAGGTCTCGCCTGACTGTCCCGTCGTGGGAGCGGCCCGCCGCGCGCTAAGGCACACGCCTCCGGACTTTGTTATAATGTTATTCCAATCCAATCCAACCATATTCAATGAACACAAGTCACCTCATCACGACAACGTAAATGTGCTTGGTGAAGTTGTGCTGGAAGAAGTGCTCGTCACATTTATAATTTGTTTATTAGCTGTGAATAATTTGAAGGAGCCCATTGAACATATGTGAAAGGCTAATGTGATTGAGCACCGCATTTTAAAGCTTTGTCGTATCTATTGCAAACTTCTATGATCTAAACACATTAATTAAGTCAGACAGTTTTGAGCGTAGTTTGTAAACTTTCTCACAAGGCACAGCTAAATGTTGCATTTATGTTGCGTGGTGGCTGCATTTTCGATGGGGCGAAAATGTTGAGGCCCTTATACTTAGATCCCAGGTGGTCGAAATTTCCTGTGCCACTACGGCGTCCCTTGTAATAATATCGATGGTTTGGGACGTTAAACCCCAGATAATATTAGATGTTGGAAAGACTGTTAATTCCCCTCACTGTCGTGATGTTCGTTTTGTAATGTGATTTATAATAAAAAAAAATGACCCTGCGTTTCGAGGCCGTTCGGCTCTTAGTTTTTTTATAAGAAGACTATGACTAAACGTGGCTGGACAGCCTTTATATTATTATAATCTTGCCCAGCCAGACAGACTTCTGTGGAATGTGTTTACCTTTAAATTTATAATTTCTGATGATTCACATGCAATCCATGATATGATTATGAGTCATACAGTAGTGGGCAACGCTAGATTGGTTCTAACTGCCTGGAGTTAAACAAACACAGTTTAGCCTTGAGGGAGACAGGACCTATTGTCAAAACATTTGCTACAGCGACACCTCTTTTTCACAAATTTTTCGTCTCTTCAAGCTTTCGTTTTTTCCCTGAACTTCAGACGCAAATCTGAGCACACGAGGGTCTTTGCATGTCGCCCCAATGAAATGTGACCACCGTGGCTGGGTATAAAACCTGCGTCATTAGACATTATAGTTTAGCGTTAGCGTGATAGCGGGGTTAAGGTAATAGCGTTTTACCGGCCGCAACGTTGTTGCGGAATCGTGTTTTAGTTTAGCGGATAGCGTTTTACGTGCCCAAGACGGGACGGTGTGCCACCTAGCGAAGGGTGAATTCTTAAAAAAAGTGAAAAAACAAAACCGAGAATGCTCGCCTTATCCCCGCACTCAGCCATATTACTCTTTTTTTTTAGCGAAATAAAAGTAAATAAATATGAAGTAAACCACCAAAAGCGAAATTTTCATGCTGCAGACTTGTTTACCAACCGATCTTCTAGATAGGCCTAGGGACGTTCGAATCGAAGCGATCTCAAAAACTAGGCTAAGTTATCCGTAATACCGTGTCGGCGAAGCTACCTGAAATCAAGCGAAGCCATTTTTGCACAGTCGTTTCCTACGAAAGGAGTTATCCGTCCACATCAACGCTAAATTCAGTTCGAAGCAGGCGTCCAAACCCGCCGCCATTTTTTTACGTAACTACGTTAACCACGCAAACACGCTAACTAAATCTGAAAATAGCGTGCGTACGGTAAACGCTACGGGTCGTTTACGGGACTGCGAGCGCACTTCGATCCCGCTATTCCCCTAAGCCCGCTATTCCGCTAACCCGCTAAACTATAACTGTTTATTGAGCTCAGCAGTGCCACGTATAAACTATTCACGGAGCTAGTGTTCAATTTCAACGCTATTGCCGTGTAGATTGCTTGTCACATGACACAGTAAACAGCTAATGCTTGTGGACGATTGTAAGCAGCCCTCCATGAGATGACTGGTAAACTATTCACAAATACAACATTGCAAGCGGAGGTTCAAGATGACCTGTTGTAGCAGACACTATGTTTCACCTCACTTGCAGAGTGGACATTGGGGTGTAGTCACCCTGTCGTTGCCTGGCAATCCTGGAAAAACAAGCAATGACATCACCGAATATGCAGCTAATCAATGAATATTAAACTTTGCAGAAGTAACATATAAATAGTGAAAAAACAGTGGTTTGTTATATGTATATGTAAACGTACCTTAAATTGCATGTTGTTTTACTCGGCTAGCTTCTTTACAGGAGAGTCATGTAACAGGTTCCTTGCTCATTGCACACAGCTGTTTCCTTGTCAGGCCAGGAGGCTACGACAAAAGAAAAAACTTAAATTTTCTGAATATAGTGACGCTTTTTATCACAATAAAGTGAAAGTACCTCATAAATATGTGAAGCTTTCGTTGGACTAAATCGCAGTAAAAATAGCTAACTGACAACAGGAAAATTAACCTTTAAAACCTGGCTTCTCAAATACGACTGCGGCAAAATATAACTCGTAGCTTTTTTGCACTGAAATACGGGCTAGTTACGAAGATACATGCGAGGCGTTGGTGATGCAGTTGCCTTTCTTTATTGCAGCGGCCTGGTAAATGTGAACCGAACGATAAACCCAGCAACTTTCCCCCACTTGAAGCCACGCCGCAAGGAACGCACGTGTTCTCATCAACAGTTTGACACGTTGAAAATTTTAATATCGCAGTGCGTTGCCTCCTTGTGACACCACACAGTCATTGGTAAAAATGTGAAGGAGTGGGTTTTTATACTCACCTGTTCGTGTATTCTCGGGCTTGACACGAGTGTTCATCCGGTAAAAGCTTCAACGGTCCCTTCGTTCTCCCGAAGTCTGCTGAATACGCTTCGCGAAAGCGTTTCAACGAGTGAAGCAAGGAAGGAAAACGGGTGAGAGGAAAGACAGGGATGTTAACCAGTTTGGCATAACCGGTATGCTACCCTGTACACGGGGAAGTGAAACAAACGAACGAACGCGACTGTCTCGGCCGCAGTGGCTCAAAACGTTTACAGAGAACGAAAGAGCGCGAGACCCATCCGAATGCACCGTGAACCGTTACCTGCCGTTGCGCTGCCTCTGCCGCCGTATATTTTCAAATGAAGATAATGATGTCGATAGTCTGCTGACAACTACGAGTCAGCTGAAGCAAAACTATAACAAATTGATGACGCAGTACCTGTCAAGTCAAGGCCACTTGGTATAAATAGAAATTTGTTTCTGAAGTATAGCATTACACAAATGTAGCCTTCGTTATTTGAAGAATATTTGAAGTGATAATTGCTCCGACGAGGCGCCCCTACAAGAAAGTGCAATAGAGCGAATGGCGGCCCCCGCGACCCTATACAGAAGTCGTAGATCCACTCCCGTGTTTGAAGCCGGAACGCGCCGCGGTTGATTTTTTCGCCCTCTGCGGCGGTTTCCAGAAATTGAGAGTTTCCGGTCCCTACTGCGTCAGTAAAACTCGTACAAACGCCAGACGCAACTTTACGCAGACCGGAATAAGGACACCGTGCCCCACTGACAACCGACTTGTACCGCTCATGGAGCCAGTTTCCTGCGAAGCTGCAAGCATAGAGTATTCTGAAGAGCCTTCCTGATCTCTCTGGTTAGCGTGAAGATTTCCTGCGCATTCCTGCGCATATGTATTTATTTTAAGTAGAACCTTCACAACATAAAAACGACGAACTTCTTTACTAATTGCTTTGTTTCCTTTAATCGAATATCGATTATTGACAGGATGTATTTCTTAGAAAATAGGAGTAATGCTGATATTTTTTTGCTTATTGCCTTCACATGCCTAGCCATTCCTCCACTGAGCAAGAGCTTTAAAACCATCAAAACCTGCTTGCCGCAAGTTGCAGCTGAAGCCCAGTTTTCCTCCTGATAGTGCGAGGTCTTGGTGGCGTAGAAGTGAATTCGCGTTAAACAAAATGGCACAGAACAGACTTGCATATATTAACACTAATGGCAAGCCGGCACCCGTCTTCGTACTTCTCTGAAATAGGCGGGTTGGAGTAACCATTCTTGAAGGCCTCTTACACTAAACTTGTTCTCATGGGAACAACTCAACAGGGTCTCATGTATTTCGTCTAACGAGACTCGAAGTTCAAAGCCCCTTGGGGTAGATTTACCTTGCATTTTTTATCACGCGAACGCCGCTTTTCGACTTCTTCAGCCCCGCGGTCGCCGGAGATGATATAAACACGCCCCCTCGAGGCACTTTTGAAATGAACTTCACTGAGTTATTTGCTTCACTCTGCATCCACCGCGTTTTTTTTACAAGGCCACGCTTAAGGTCGCTGCATAATGAGTTAATGATATAGCCTTAATATCTGACCAGCGTTGTGCCGGACGTGTTATTACCGAGGGCGGCGAGTCAGTAGCAAGGGCCACATACGAACCAACAACTCTGTCACTGCGAGCCATGCATTTTGCCGTTTGTTGTGTCCTGAAGTATGACAGCAAGTAGTTCGAAGAAATATTCGCACGTGCTCGTTATGAAGCACTGCGTCGCGGAAAACTGCTGGATAACTTCGACAATCTATACTTTGTACAGCTGCCCCCCAACTGTGGTAGACCATAAACTCGTATGCACCAAGTCTTTGCACCAATCAACATTATTGCTTCATCATCATCAACTTGGCTTCTGCAGAGAGGTCGAGGAGCAAGCAACTAGGCTACTCCACTTATCTCTGTTTTGGTAGAAAAAAATAGAACAAATTTGACCCGAAATGAAAGTAGAAGTAAAGAAATAAAGACTATGGTGAAATAAATGGAGAAACACGTATATGTGCACGTGAACGTCAGACTGTATTCGTAAAGTGAACTTTCACCTGCGACCATGCTGTTGGAATTACATCGTCATTCCCTGCGATACTGCGCGTTCGGTGAAATATGCAGATGATGATGTTTTGAATATAAAATGACTACAATGGGATGCTCGCTTAAAAAGATACCTCTACAAGCAAATGCTGGGTAACACAGATGACGTAGGGACAACTACCATTGAATTGAGAAATGCGCTGTGAAGGATTGGGCCAACTTGGCGCAGTAAGAAAATCTTTTCACACATAGCCAAACAGTTCATTTCATGTTTCCTGGCAGTCTAGGATGAAGACGTAATAAGTCGGTAGAGTACTTTATGATATAATTATAACGCCAAGAAGGAGCACGTGAATATCTTGTATTTGTTGTTACGTATATCACTCTAAGACAAAATTACCCGAAAGAGGAGTAACAGAGCACGATAGGCGCGCGCGATGAACAGATAGACTATTCGAGGAGCAATGACAGAGGGCGTATGCCATGTGCAAACGAGCTAGTCTTGACACGCAGCAACAACGCGGGAGATGAAGGGCGTGTGCAGAGATACGTGTTGTGTGCAAACCTTTGTCAAGGGAACTGACTGTCCCCCTCGCTGTTGGATCAGTCTTGCCAGTTGTGTTCCTGGTGGCATGTGGAAGGTTGTCTTGCGCTCGACAAATAATTCGACGTTGTTGGAACTATGCCACAGCGCCTTATATATACACGCAGGCGTGGATCAGCGTGTGCACCGTGCTGCGCTTGCATTTCGCCACAACCATGAAGTCTGGAGCTTGTCCCGACATGCCGTGCTGTATTGCTCCGGCGTAGTCACGGCACTGCCTCGCTACCGGATCGGAATGGTGGCCGACTAGGCCTATCGAAGCCATGCTTGCAGTCTGATTCTGGGAAGGAATCGACGCTGGATACTTTCACAAGTACGTGATAACTCATTATTCTGCCGTACCTGTTGCGTGCGCGAAACGCATCGCGATTTCAGCAATGGGCTCGATCGTGTTGTTCTTGTTCTGCGCTAAAAAAATGTAACAGGGGGACGACACGGGAACACAGACGTGCGCACGTCTGTGTTCCCGTGTCGTCCCCCTGTTACATTTTTTTAGCGCAGAACAAGAACGATGCAGTACCAACTAGCCCCCATTGAATCATTATCGATCGTGTTGTATAGTGCGCGCACAATATGTACCGCGAGTTCTGGTTTGCGGGTCAGGTTGCCTGTGCTTTATGACCACCTGTAAATTGGACGCGATTGCCGTCGGCCGCCCGGAAGCTCGCTCACGAAGGGTTCGCCGCGATCACGAGCTGCGAGCTTGCGATATTGGGCACAGGCCTCGCCGCTGCGCTATGACTCGTCCAAACCGCATTGCGGTGGACGATTGTATGTCGTGCGCTCAGAATATGCCACATGGGCTTACGGGGGCTTTAGCTGACTTTAGATGTGCTTTGGCGCCGTTTGGAAATTGGTCACAATTACCAACGGCTTCCCCGTCGCTCACTCACAAGCAGTTCGCTGCCGTTCATCGCGGCGGTCCCGCTTTCGCTCGCTCTACAGCCGCTAGCTCGAGGTTCGCTTCGCTGGCGGCAGCGGCGGATGACGGGCTTGCTCTAGCTGTACGACGCCACTCGCAGAAAATTCGCTAACACGTTGGCGGTGCCTTGGCCTGATGGCTGCGGCTGCCGCACTTGGGTTGTCGCGCTAAGTCACTTGAAATGCGTCCTGTATTATGTATGACTTCGCGGTGAAATTATTCGCGTGCCATATTTTAGACGTGTGCTTTTATTTAACCTTGCTCGTATTTGCCATGTACGTGCGTCTTTATCCTGTTTGTAACGTGTCACTAAAGATTTGCAATATTTGTGTGCTTTACAGGACGCTGCCGTTGTCCACAACATGCAGACTATTGCGTACGCTGGCGCTTGCGATGCCAGTCATTTATAGCTTCCGTTGAAGCAACTTACCAAAAAAGAACTCGACTGAAGAAAAGCAGTAACTCCCTATGTATGTAGAAATGTAAAACGTTTCATCTCGCACCAGGTTAACCTCCCTGCGCTTCCTTTTCATCTATTTGTTTCTCTCAAAACGTTTCATCGTCTCACTTTTATCCTTTGTTGTCCCAATGACTGCGACAGCAGTGATGCACGCATGACTAAATATTTCCTTCGCTAGTTCTTTTCCGCGCCATTTCTTGCTCACGGCAGAAAAAAACACGCGAGAAAAGTATTAAGCCTTGCGGAGAGTAACTGTAGAAAATGATCCCTGGGGATTAACTGATCATCTCAACTGAGGATAAAAAGATCACCTGCATGGACTATTTGAGCGTATGGTCCGTTCGTCCGGCTAGGTGCAACTCTGGCGACTGACAGTTGCCTTGTAAGGTGTAAATCTGAGGAACAATTCTTAGTTGATTGAGGCCATCTGTGGGAACAAACAACTGGCCGGTGAGGTGCAAATGTGACGACTACATGTTGGTCTATAGAGGTTTATCTGTGGATACTAACTGTTAGACCCGGTGCCGTTTGTCAGCAAATGCTTTAATGGTTGTGGTAAACCCTTTAGTTTTCAGAAAAAGGAAACCTACACATTTTTAACCCGTTTTGCCTTAAAGTGTAGGTACCAAAAAAAGTGGAAAATTTGAAGCCATCAAAGGAACTTGGTGCTAGTAATCTGGTGTCAAATAATCTATCAGAATGCTACTAAAATAATTTGCTGAAGTTTATATTTAAAATATAAAAAAAGCCGGCAGATCCCACGCATTGTGGGAATCGATGTAATGCGAAGCAGCCAGCAAAGAGCTGCATACATCGTCTTGTATGTCCCTAAGGAAAATGCGTGTCATGGTTTTCATGTTAACTCCTATTATTTATGTTCGTCACACAGTAACGTCGCGCAATACCAACTTCGGGGTAGATCAAGCTAGCGAAACGGCCGCCAGCGCACCATGAGCGTGGCACGTAAGTCATGCGGTACATGACATGCGTGTCATGATTTTCATGTTAACTCGTGGTTTTATGTTCGTCACACAGTCACGTCGCACAATACCAATTTCGGGATAGATCAAGCTAGCGAAACGGCCGCCAGCGCCCCATGAGCGTGGCACGTAAGTCATGCTGTACATGACATGCGTGTCATGATTTTCATGTTAACTCGTGTTTTTATGTTCGTCACACAGCCACGTCGCGCAATACCAATTTCGGGGTAGATCCAGCTAGCAAAACGGCCGCCAGCGCCCCATGAGCGTGGCACGTAAGTCATGCTGTACATGACATGCGCGTCATGATTTTCATGTTAACTCGTGTTATTTATGTTCGTTACACAGTCACGTCGCAAGATACCAATTTTGGTGTATATAAAGCTAGCGAAACGGCCACCAGCGCACCATGAGCGTGGCACGTAAGTCATGCTGTACATGACATGCGTGTCATGATTTTCATGTTAACTCATGTGTTATTTATGTTCGTCACACAGTCACGTCATGCAATACCGATTTCGGGGTAGATCAAGCTAGCGCAACGGCCGCCAGCGCACCATGAGCGTGGCACGTAAGTCATGCTGTACATGACATGCGTGTCATGATTTTCATGTTATGACTTGTCATTTATGTTCGTTATGCAGTCATGTTACGCCATACCAATTTTGGTGTACATTCGATTAACGAAGCGACCAGGAGAGCACAAAGTCGTAGGCGGCTAGATAGATAGATAGATAGATAGATAGATAGATAGATAGATAGATAGATAGATAGATAGATAGATAGATAGATAGATAGATAGATAGATAGATAGATAGATAGATAGATAGATAGTACGCTCAAAGTCGCAGAAGTTCGCTAAGAAATGCTTCGCATTTAATAAGCAGTCTACAGACCGGACTTCTAAAGTTTGGTCCAAATAGTGGAGAACCATTAGAGTAAAAGACTAACTAATAATAGTATAATGTCAATAGCCTTACCTAGCTGGCACGGCTGCTTTTGCGTACTAGTTCCAACTTAAGTCTGATGGACTAATAGCTACTCACTTGTACGATGTGAACATGCTGCCGCAATAGATTTGCGAATAAAGGCTGTATTGAAAAGAGTTACAGGAAATATAACAAACCGCTTCGGCTGGTTTCGGTTTCTCGCTCGGCCTTCCAAACCTTCTCAGTAGCGGAGAAGGGTAGGCGTAGTCTTGTCGTGACTACGCTCACTTCGAAAACCTAACAAGACGTGAGCGATCACGTTCACGGCGCGCAGCCAACGATCGAGCAAGGCTACCCCACGTCTCGCTCGTGTCATAGCGGCGCAGGGAGAAAGCGTGGTGCGGGGGATACAAGGCACTGGCGAGGTTTGCACCCTTCGCTAGCAGAAAAGATGCAAGACAACTGTTCATCTCGGAGGCTTTCGTTCTGGCAATACCACTTGTACTAGTAGTCTAGAGGCTCTATCAAAACTGCAGTGGGAAGCACCGGAAAATGAAAATGCAAAAGGCGCAGTCAGAGCGGACAGAACTGCATCACCACAAAGCCAAGGCGCCCTTTCGTAGAGCAGGAGACCAATCGATGAAGTCGGTGCTGCGTAATGTTGCCCATGGGCAAGATTACGTCACTTCGTGTACAAGGATAATGGGACAGGCGCTGGGAAGGGGCGCACGTGTTGTTTTTCGAAATGGAGCAGCTGCTTGGCGTGCCGCGCTGTGATATTCGCCAAATGTGTTCGCCGTGGTCATCCGCGGCGATGATGGTGGTCCGCGTTGTGCTTCAAGAACTGACATATATGTTCAACATGTTCTAGAACTGCCACCAACAAACCCAGCTTTCAATTATTCTAAAGTGACGATGAGGACAACATAGAAAGAGGGGATAGGTTAAGCATAGCATAGTGTTGTACGGCGTTAGGCAGGCAGATCCATGTATAAGCATAGCCGTGTATACCAAGGGGGTGAGAAAGGCAAGTGAGGATGAGGAGGAAGAAACGGAGGAAGGATATATCCTGTCATCGCGTGCTATCTCATATCGCTGCGTGGCGTCACGTATTAAAAATATGTATAACATAGCCTGTTATTACAAGGGGGTGCGAAACGGATGTGACGGTGAGAAGGAGGGGAATGAGGAAGGCAGAGTGTAAGGCCACGGCCGCTCCATGAAAAACACACGGTGCGGCCTGCCGCGTGGAGCGGATACTGTGTCGCGCGCCTAGTGCTCCTGGCTACCGCCGCGGCGCCACCAGGGGACCTTCACGCCAGGACCTTCACGCCGGGACCTTCACGGGAAATGTTTCGCAGCCATGCTGCCCTGCGTTCTGCGTTACTGCGAAACTCGTGGTAGCGTATTTGCTGGTCCTTCGATGCATTCGTGGAACACAACGGCACACAACAGTTACGCCGCATTTTGCCTAACGTATAAAATATCACACATTCGCAAACTGTCTTGAGTGACACTCAGTGCGAGCGATTTATGTGGAGAAAAACAACCACTACATCGACCTACCCGCTGAACGCGCGCTCCTTCCCACGCGCGCGTCGCGTGGAGCCCTCCCCTGCTACTGTCGCCCTCCTAGCGAAATGCGGCGACAACTGTCAACTCCGCTTCCGCGCTCTCGCTAGGGTGCCTTGATGCCTGCGCGCTCCGCTGAGGGTGAGGACAGGCGCGTCGTCTGCTGCGACGGCCGCCATTGCGAATCCCGCCGCAGCTCGGCAGCATGCGAAACGCGGCTACAGAAAGCGCTTACGGTGCACGGATACGTCCAGAAATAAGTGCACGCTAATGAGCTTTCTCTTTTATTTTTTGAAGCTTGGGCAGCTTTTATTGCTGTTGTTGCCTAAATGTTTATTAAAGAAGCATGTAATTCAGTGAGCTGACGGCCTGTGCATGTGTTATGCGCTAGAGGTAGACGTAGACTCTGTTATGTTGAAAACCAATCCTCTTCCTTACGCCGGAAATGACAAAGTCTAAAGCCTTACTTAATTTTCTCCTAAGCTCTGCATTCCAAATACACAAACAATCGTTTAAAGTATTTGTATACATGTCAGCAGCAGCAGTATATGTATCTGAACACACACACTTGAGTGTTGCGAAGCTACCTAAGCGCGATTAAGGTGGCTCAATTTGCTAAGTTTACAAACAATTTATTCGTTTATTATAAATGGCATCATACATACTGTAAACAGAATAAAGGGTGGAGGGGCAGTATGGTGCGAATATCCTGCTAAAATGAAACGAAACCTTCGTTATCATTATTATTGCTGACATTTTTTGCTCACAGTCTGTAGCCGCTACTGTATCGGCACTCGAGTTGCACCTTGAGTCCTTATCAAAACGATGAATACTTTGTTGAGTAGTATGCCGTAAAACTTTGCATGCGCGCAGAATCAGCGCGTTTTTCCTTCTTTTTGTATCTGCAGTTTTTTTTTCTGCAGTTTTTCTCGCATGCCCAATTGCATGCACATATTATTGAGTGTTTCCAATAATGTTTTACACTTTGTGCGGCAGATGCACGGCGTCGTTTATTTGTCTCTTTTATTAAAAATAATATCTGGGGTTTTACTTGCCAGAACCATGATATGATTATAAGGCACGCCTAGTGCAGGGCTCCATGAGTTTTGACCATCTGGTGTTCTTTTACCTGCACTGACATCGCACAGTACACGGGCCTCTAGCATTTCGCCTCCACCTAAATGCGACCGCCGCGGCCGGGATCGAACCCGTGACTTTCGGGTCAGCAGCCGAGCTCCGTCACCACTATACCACCGTGGCGGACGTATTTTTTAAGGCGAATGTCTTAAATGCCTCATAAAACGCGAAATTTGACCGTCGGCGTCCCGCGTCTACGGCATCAGCGTACCACGACGTTGGGGACGAGGGATGAAAAAAACCATTGTCACGTGATGACGTTATCGTGGCTTCACAAATTTTGCCGTGACGTCATATGTTGCCGTTATCACATGATATCGTAGCTTGGTGAAATGTGGGCAGATCACGGAGGCACTGCAAAACAAGGTGAGGTGCCTCCGAACTTGGAGGCAATGCAAAACCGCGCTTTGTGCGCAAAAACTGAGAAGAAGAAGATGGCTTTCGCTTTCGAGCCGTCTTAAGCGAACGCATAAGGGATCATGTGAGTTTTTATTTCATTAACTGGTTTTCCATGACGTACTCATTGTACAACTTGACTTTGTTTGTTGTATTTTTTTACTCACATAGCGTGTCTACTGTACACAATGCTTCCCCGTCTTCTTGTTGTTTTCATGCGTCTTCTTTGTATAGACGCTTCGCGAGAACTGTTTGTACGCGCATTCCTGTATGAGCCTTCAGGGCTTACATTACAGTGAAACCTCGGTGATACGAATCTCACGGGACCAGCAAAAATATTCGTATCATCCGAAATTCGTATCACCAGAAAGCATGGAAAATTAGCATGCGACAAAAAAGAAAGCTACCGTACTTTTTCATTTATTGTTTTTAAGTGCATAATGGGTTCATCGGATGCCGCCTGTCACGTTTGATTTTTACTGTCCAAAGAAACCTCGTATCTTCTAAAACGATACAGCTCCCAGCGTTTCTGGAATGATTGGTGCACAGCGGCACGCAACACCCGGCCATGGTGACGGTAGCGAGGGAATAAAACTGGAGGGAAACGAGCACCGACCTAAAAACAGCATGCGCGCCACGCACAAGTGACCGGGCGGGGGATTCAAAATGGCGGCCACGCTGCCGCCAAGGCCGAGGAGGCGGCACCTGCCCTTTCAAAAGCTGACACCACTCTAAGCGGGGGCGCGCTCATCGAGGCACGCTAGCTCTCGCCCATTGTCTGCGCCGCGACGCGGCAGGCCGCACCGTGTGTTTTTCATCGAGCGGCCGTGGCAAAGCAGAGCATAGCCATGTATGGGGTCACGCAGGTAAAACCATGTATATCATAGCCGTGTATCGCAAGGCGGCACGAAGTGAGGGTGATGATGAGTGTTGCGAGGGTGAGGAGGACAGAAAGGACGAAGAGAGAGCATAATAATTGCGTATGGCATTAGGCATGTATATTGACCGTGTAGCATCTTGAATCCCGGCTATGGAGAATTGTCCAATATATTGGACAAGCCGTTGTCGTCTGCTCCAAATCCTGCTATTTGCCGTTGAAAACTACTCTTTTATTTTTTTTTGAACGTCTGCTAGCGCCCTCTGTCAAGTGTGGGCAAAATCAATGCAGCAGTGCGCCTGCAATTCTAGTCCAAAATGGCAGCGATCAGCAGTGGCGTGTTCCATGGTCGCACTCATCAAACTACGTAATTTGCCTTGCATTCCTGAAGTTTGTTTGCTTGCTTATCACTTTTAAGTACCTTATCATTTTAAAGTACCTTTTAAGTACGTTATTTTTGCCGTGTTATTTGGTCCTGATGTCAAATATATAGAACAACAGGCCCAATTTAGGTCCTGATGTCCAAAATATTCGGCATTGCACCACATACAAGCCCCAACTGTTAGTGAGCTAAGCTTTAACACTTTTTGCCTACGTGGTCTAGTCGAGCTATACTGAACTTTCTGAAAAATTTCGTGCACCTAACTTTAACCCGGGACTCAGGAGGGTAGAGCAAGCATGGGAAAGAGATGTGAGGTGCAGAAGGGTGGAAAGAAGGAAGGAACAAGTATAACATTGCCGTTCATATCAACGAATAGGAAAAGAGGGTGACGAAGAGGGAAAGGAGGAGGAGAGACGATAAGGAAGGGCATAAGTATGCATGGCGTTAGTAAGGCAGAACCATGTATTGTACAGCCAACTAAACTGAACTTTAATTGTCAACAAGAAGCATTTTATGAAAAACGAGACATGCGATAAAAACCGCATGAAATAAAGGACACTTCCCTCCAAAACCCGAAGACATCATGAGCAAGCATTCTGAAACAGCAAAGCACGAATAGCGCTGTCAGGAACAAGAGTGCATGTGTGGGTGCAAGAAAGCAATTTTCTTGTCGGTGTAAGCTATCGAAGGCTTACTAATAGAGACACCTTCAGCGATTGCTGCTGCGTCTATGAGTCTTGTATTCTCCATAAGGTGCTTTGCCAGTATAGCTGTCTTTTCAAAGAACGGAAGACAGCCGCATTGTGCGCAATGCCCACCAAGAAAGCCCTCTCTCCATTTCCTCACTTGGTTGCTGTGTTCCTGCAGTCGGATGTTCAGACATATACCTGTCTGCCCTACGTAGGACAGACTACAAGACTGGGGTATCTTGTACACTACCCCTTTTTAACAAACAGCGAATTTTTTTTATGGTTAATACTAGAAGGACTATGCGCCTGGGCAACATGATTCGTCCTAACACATGGATGTGAAAGTTTTTTAGGCAGGCTGGCAGACAAGGCAACAAGGATTTATCGGCGATTCCTCAGTATTCAAGCGGATCAGGGCCCCGGAAGCCGTTACTTCAAGACACGTAGACGTCGAGAGTTGTCTGCCCTATGATAGCACCATCCAGCACAAGTGGCAACAGGATTTGTTCCCTCTTCGTCGCCATCGTGAGTCCCCTACTCCGAGGGCACCACAGCAGGTGCGCACGGACGCAAGAGTGACCCTGCGGGACATCGTCACTCAGACTCTCGCTCTTCGCCCCAGGTTCGCCACTGTGGGAAATAAATATCCTGCACAACTATTGACCTGGGCGCTTGACGTGCCTAGACGTGCTCCGGAGTGTGAGAGTGACCGTTGCGTGTTTGAGGGTGTCGACGTGCTCCGGTTAGACTCTCCTTGTCCAGACCCGGTTCCACCTCACCGAAAAGGCGCTGTGTCTAAGCTCAGGAAAGAGAAGGTGGATTTTTCGTTACACCTCGAAGCTATTTCCTGTAAAAAACTCTAAAGTTCTTTAGATTCCGTGTTTGTTGGGCGAACAGATGTTGATCTCAAGAAAATAAAAACAAAGGCAAACAGTAAAAACAAAGGCGCATTGCGGTAGTCGGCAACGAGGTTGATTGTATGTCATGCGCTCAGAATACGCCACATCGGCTGACGGGGTCTTCAACCGACTATATATGTGCTTTAGTACTTTTCGGAGATTGGTCGCCGTTACCATCGGCGTCTCCGTCGCAGTTAGCCGCCGTTCGTAGCGGCGGTCCAGCTTTCGCTCTCTCTCTACAGCCGCTCGCTCGAGGGTCGTTTTCCTGGCGGCTACTGCGGATGACGGGCTTGTTTAAGCTGGACGACGCCGCTCGCAGAATACTCGCCGACACGTTGGCGGCGCCTTGGCGTGATGGCTGTGGCTGCCGCACTTGAGCTGTGGCGCTATGTAGCTCGAAATACGTCTTTGATTATGTATGCCATCACGGTGAAAATATTTGCATGCCATATTATAGACGTGGTTTTATTTTACCTTCCACGTATATTTCATGTGCGTGAAACTTTATAAAACCTTTCAAGTGTGACTAACTAAAAACGCGATTGCGTTAGAGAGCTCGTTTCGCAGAAATTGCGCCCTCGGCGTAGGTAACGGCGTTGGCGACGGCGTCGCTTGTGACCGAAAAATCGTACGTGACCGAAAAATCAAGAAAGATGCAAGTAAAATAAACAATACAAATCTTCCGTCCCATTGAGGATCAAATCAGGGCCGTTTGCGTGGCAAGGAAGTGTCCCACTACAAAGCCATAGTGTTACGTGCAACTGCTTCGGAAAAAACACTACATAAGCGCCGTGTAGTGGAAGTAGTCTCTTTCACGCATTTTGTTCGGCAGCTGTTACGACGAAAATGATGTAAATGGTGTAAATGTGAGGACTAATTCTTAGTTTATTGAGGTGATTTGTGGGAACTCACGGTTAGACCCGATGCCGTATGTCCTTAAATTCATTAATGGTTGTGGCAGCGCCATTAGTCGGCAGAAGGACGGAACCCACACCCTTTTAACACCCTTTTGCTTTAGAGTGTAGGTACAAAAACAAAGGGGAAAATTTGAAGCGATCAAAAGGAATTTGGTGCGAGAGAAAACGCGGCCAGGCTAGAGGGCAGGCACGACGCGCGTTGCGTTTTCCTCTAGTCCCGCGGTTGCATTTAATGACTGTTTAAGATGGAAACTTTAGCTTAAGTTCTCCGTGTAATTAGCGACGCTCCTCTGGCTGTCACTCATTCATCGTGGACGTTAGTCGTAGGGATGGACGTGTGTCACCAAGCGTCAACGTGCGTGCATCCACATTAAACGATGATATAGCTGCCAGACACCAATAATATTTTAGCAAGTTCTCTTATATCGATATACAGTAAACAGTCAACTGCTTTTAGAAATACACGTTTTACTTTCGTGTTATACCAATTGCAATAACGCAAGGACCAACCATGTTTTTTTCTATTTCTTCTGTTTCTTTATCTGTATCTGTACTCGCTCTCTCGCCAATCAGTGTTATTGCATTCCACGCCACACAAATCGGCGAAGCGGGAGAGTGCGCCTCAAGGCGTACGTGTTTGGGGAGCATACAGAAGGTAAGAAGATGACGAAGAGAGTGCGCGCCAGTCGGGTTTTTGTGTTGCACGCGCAGTCTTTCGTGATGATGATAGTTTCTTGTCGAGGCGAATCCAGGGTTTGCCAAGCTTAAAGAGCTCCGCTGTTAAAATGTTCGACGATTCACGGTACTTTGTACAAGAGCGTAACCTGACCCTAGCGAACTTTCACGGATGTTAGATAAATATGTTTACTTAGATAACTTGTTAATTATTAAGATTACCGCACCATTCGCTCGATGGGTTTCAATCAGCAGTCATAGAGCCAGTTTCATAGGGAGCTGCTGAAACACATACTGTTTAGGAGATGAATACATGTGTGTACTGCAGCTAACACGTTAGTTATTAAGATCTCCACACCGTGAGGTGATGGAGTATTCAGTTTCGTAGGGAGCTGCTGAAACACATACGTTTTTGGAGATCAATACAAGTGTGCACTGTAGCTAACACGTTAATTATTAAGATCTCCACACCGCGAGATGAAGGGGATACCGTACTCCTCTTGGAGCCAGTCTCATACGAAGTTGCTGACAAAGAGTAACCAGTTTCATAGGGAGCTGCTGAAACACTTACTTTTTAGGAGATAAATACATGTGTGTACTGTAGCTAACACGTTAATTATTAAGATCTCCACACCGTGAGGTGATGACGACACCGCACTGATCTTGGAGCCAGTCTCATGCGAAAATGCAGACAGGGAGTATCCAGTTTCATTGGAAGCTGCTGAAACACATACTTTTTAGGAGATAAATGTAGGTGTGTACTGGAGCTAACACGTTAATTATTAAGATCTCCACACCGTGAGGTGACGGAGTATCCAGTTTCGTAGGAAGCTGCTGAAACGCATACTTTTTAGGAGATAAATACATGTGAGTACTGTAGCTAACACGTTTATTATTAAGATCTTCACACCGCGAGGTGATGGAGTATCCAGTTTCGTCGGAAGCTGCTGAAACGCATACTTTTTAGGAGATAAATACATGTGAGTACTGTAGCTAACACGTTTATTATTAAGATCTTCACACCGCGAGGTGACGCAACCACTACACTGCTCTTGGAGCCAGTCTCATACAGAGCTGCTCACAGAGAGTATTCTGAAGAGCCTTCCTGCATACTCTGGTCGGACGGCAGGTTTCCTACGTATATGGACTTATTTTAAGCGTTAACCTTGAAAAAACATAAAAATGCAATTGATCTTTATGTACTTGCATTGTTACTTTTAATGAAAGATCACTGGATAACAGGTAATATTTCCCCAAAACTGTGTGTTACTCATGTTTTTCGTTTCTTGTTACGTTGACATGTATATCCATTCGCTTGTTAATCAAGGAGGTCTGAAAAGAATTGTCACCTCCTTGTCATAGATTCCTGCTGAGCCGGAATGTTGCTCCTGATATATGCGAAACATCGAGAGGTACGGTACAAGTGAATTCGCGCTCAGCAGAATGGCGCAATACAGATTTACATTTATTAACACATGCAACCGGTCGGCAGTAGTCTTCATACGTTTCCTCCTATCCCCGTGTTCGAGTGAGCATTCATTAAGACCGCTTGCACAAAACTAGGTCGCATGAGAAAGCTTACTGGGTCTTTCCCGTATTCGTCTAGGAAGTCTTCCTAGACTTCCTAAAAATGAGGTCTAGGAAGACATCTCTTGACATTCGTCAAACCCTTTCCTCCAGACAGGTGTGGAACATACCCGTTTACCACGGGCCGCGAAGTACGGGTATGCGCCACAGGTGATTGACAGTTTAAATCTACCCAGGAACGGTGAGAACATACATTGGTAATATAAATGCGAAAGCGTTAACAAAAACGGACGTCGGCAGCGTTCACCCGACGAATGGAAAGAATAAAAATTATGACCCCAGCACGGATCCAACATAGGCATTCTACGTGCCAATCAGGTATTCTAGCACAGCACCACGCCAGGTCTATAAACTAGTTTGAAAAAACAGCCTATGCAGGCGTAATGTGAGTGCAACGCCAATTGTGGTTGTGGTGCTGCGCATCCAATCCTACAAGAAGGCAATAAACACTACATGTGTACTCCTACAATACAGGCGTCATATCAAATTAACGTCTGTGGTTTCAGTGTTGCCTGCGGTTTTATAGCTGTCTAATAAGCTTTACATTTGTATTCTTGTGATTATGCAAGCTATATTTAAGCATTGATCGACCCTGGAGGAATACATGAACGAAAGTTACGTATGATATTCACATGATTGCACTATAAAGTGCACTTAGTCTCGATAATACTGACGCATGTAGTCTAACGTGAGGGCTGACGTTACGTCGCACAATAAGTTACCCTTTAAACACCAGCATTGTCGACGTGTCTGGTAAGCGCATGATGTGCACACAACTACTACGCTTACAAAAACATGTCGTTCCACCTCGTAACGCTTGGCTCAAAGCCATAAAATACAGCATAGAAGCACCTGCTGAACTATTCGCATGAAACCGATTCCCGCAACGCGTGGGATCTGCCGAATCTTTCAGAATGTCATGCTTAAGGTCGCTGCCTGACGAGTTACTTACCCCCGTATTTAGAAACGCTCCTTCACTTGAACTTGACTTGCGACCGCCTTCAACGCGTTTCGAACGCGCTGTCTTTAGGCTGTGCGAAGGCAGCACAAACGCGTTTTGAACGCGCTCCCCAAGGCGGTGGCAAGTCAAGTTCAAGTCGAGAAGCGTTTCTGAATACTGGGGTTAGCTCCGGCCAAACAGCTTCAGAAAATTTGCGCAGGTCGCACTACTGGCGCAAGGCTGGAACCAGTTGCGGAGCAGGGTGGCGTACTAAATACTGATAAATTGCGTGAATATAACTTATACAAAGGCGCTAGACGAAATTGTGCGCAGACTGAAATTGTACCAGGCCAGTGAAAGAAACCCACGTGACTTGTATGGCAAATTGAGGCGCCATACATGAACTGGGATCACAGTTAAAATCTGCGTTTCGTCTCTTTTCTCCCAACTCTCTTCAACCGCCTCTCTGGCGGGATCAACTCCCTCTCCTCCGGGAGGCGCGCCCAGGCGTGCTTGCCGCCGCCTTGCTGGCACCGCCGACTTTGAAATCCGTTAGAAAGTTTCGTGTCTGGCGTTGGGGAGGCGTGCGTTAGCCATCGCCGCTCGTCCGTTTCATGGTGCTCGCTCCATGTGTGCTTGTGCGACGCGATGTTTTACGACTCGCGCTGTTCGTGCATAGTACTTTGCTGCTCGAATACTTCCAGAACAAGTCCCGGAATATATATGCCGGCCCCCAAAAGAACGACAAGAGAGCGTGCCCTTTGAGTCGCGCTTTTCATTGTGTCAACTTGAATTCACGTCCATACCGAGTAGCTGTTCTCTGCAGGTGAGGGTACAGTTAATGTTTTATAAAATGACTGATTTGAAAAGGGCAGGATGCTGCGTTTAAACCGTAATACGGACAAGCAGCGGACGTGAAGCCCATGCGACGTAACTATAGTTACAGGTTTACAACTCCCACATAACCGCCTGCTTGAGTGTGTGCTTTGCATTTGTCTCCGGTTAATTACTCGCCATCGCCTGTAACCACGTTTGTGAGACATTAGGTAGATGTATGAAAACTTGTGCTGCTCTGAGACGAACAAACGAGTTCACTTTTGCACGAGTCGACGGCGCTCTTTACCTGATTGGAACTTGTCCCTTTTGTTCAGGGTTGAAGCGTTTTTATAGTATTCCGGAGCGCCACACAGCTGATCGGTGCGCCCAGAGAAAAGCTGAAGAATTGCAGAATCGGTGCATTTCAAGAATTGATGCCATGGATCCTCCGATATCATGCGTTCATTTTCTCCGCGTTTATCATCACTAGTTATATGAAAATTAACGTTTTTGGAAATGTAGTCAATAAATTGCGGCCAATATTAGTTGTGTTATATGTGGAGTTCATTTTAACATCACTGGTTTTTAGATGATCATTCTATTTTTGGTATTTCAACTGCTTTCATTGTTTTTGCATTGCAGTGAATGTTGAATTTTGTTAGTTATGATAATTTTGTGCAATATCGTGTGCATATACAGAAGCGCTTCTGCAGTTTTGTCAGTATTAAAATTGTGTTTTTTTTTTAATATCTGCCCTAGTGTATGTTCCGTTTTTTATTCCACTGTTATTGAAGTTCTTAACTTTGCCGAGAACTTTCGTGTTGTTTAGTGATCATGAACACGTGTCTGTTAATCTCCTGTTGATCACTTCTGTTAATCTCTTGAGCCTGTATCGCACCACATTTCATGAAAATGTTGATTTTCGGAAACGAGGACAATAAAACGAGACCAAATATATTTTGTGTTGTGAGCGCAATTCAGTTTTTCCGTTCTGGCACATGCTGCACGACTGCAGTGTTTGCAGAATGCCTGATTGCAAATTGCGTACATTCAAACGCGCAACGAACGCACGGCGCAGTACGCGCTGCGGATGCAAAGAAAAAGAAAAAAAAAGCGCCCGGCGCGCTGCACGGCGCAGCACGTGGACGAGGGGGTCATAAAAAAAGGAAGTGGGAGAGGGAGCCCACACAACAAAAACAAAAATAACGAAAATGGCGCGCGCGAGAGAGCTAGGAGAGGAGGTGCGGCTGTTGTTAGTGTTGCCATGACGACGCATACCGTGTGCGCCGCCATTCTGCAGTTTGAGTCTGAATCCCAGCCGCCAGGATAGTAACTGAAGCGACGTTTGGCGCTGGCAGCGCCTGACGTCATGAATTAAGGTGTCCTATGGGATGTATACGGAGTAACCTCCCCCTGCCCGTATCATAAATTCAAATAGGGATATTCATAGCATGTGTGCTCAGTTAATAAATTGAAGGAAACCATGTACTCTAGCACGGACTGCAATCCCCCTGCCCGTATCATCAATTCAAATAGGGATGTTCATAGCATGTGCGCTAAGTCGTTAAATTGAAGGAAATCATGTACTCTAGCACGGACTGCAGGCCCACTGTCCATGGAGCCAGCTCTGAAGGTGGCTAGTAGCCTAGACTATTCTGAGAAGCCTCCGTGCGTCCTCTGGTTAGATTGCAGGTTTCCTCCGCATATGTATTCATTATAAGGGTCAACCTTAATGTACATAACAGCGACGAAGCCTTTTATGCAACTTGTTTCTTTCCTTTATTCAAAGATTACTTTATGAGAGATAGGATTTCCCAGCAACTGGCGGCGTTGCTGGAATTGCTTATTGCTCGTCCCGCTGACATGCCTATCTCTTGCCTCACTGAGCAAGGATGTTTAAAAAGAATAAGAACGTTCTTGCCACGGAACAAAGAAAAAATTAGGAGGAAGCACGTCTAGCGTTCACAAGCCAACCTCCTCTGAACCCGCTTGCTCCTCGCGTCCATGCCTCATTTCCCATGATGCTCCAGTTTCATTTCCTTTCTCGGTGGACTCATCAACAAAACCAAAAATGGACGAGCGTGCGCCTAGCGTCCACAAGCCAGCCTGCTCGAATGCCGCTCCCCCCTCGTTGTCCATACTTTAGTCTCAATTCCCAGCATGTTCTGTTTGTCAAAGTTGTGTTTCTCCGGTAATCAATAACATATGTGATAGTGTTAAAATTATGGAGGTGGATGCTGTTAATAATAGGCGCACTGACAATGAGGCCACGTGACTTTTGTTACGCCGACAGCGCACACACATTCACTTGAGTATCGTGTTACTTCTGACGGACTTTAATTTCTCAGGAGATAAAAGCGCAGTTGTTAAGCTCGGAGTAAGGCTGTTGTCGTCGACTGAAAGCTCGGCGGGTATACGCGCCACAGGAAGCGGCTATATGCCAGCAGCTCCGACCATACCATAGCCGGGCATACTGTAGATGGTAAAAGGAAGTGAGCGTGAGGAGGAGTGATGCGAGGCTGAGGAGAGAGGAAAGCAGGAGGGGAGAGGGTAAAGTATTGTATTGCATTGTATGGTATAGTTTAGTAATTAGATACGAAAAGGAAGTGAGGGTTGGAGGAGGACTGATGTCGGAACAGAGGATTGAGACTTTACAAAGGGCGTTAAGATTTTTTCACGATTGATCCAAAATTAGAGGCTCCAAGTCACTATAACTTGTATTATACATTCGTTATCACATGGTCAACATAAGATGTAGAAGTTTACAATCTACAGACTAACTGGTGCTGCAAGATAAAAACACGGTATACACTTTTTTCCAGTCTTGATATCCAGTGTGCTGCTTCGCGACCACGTGCACATTAACCACGGCGTATTATCATGCGCTATTTATATAAACTAAGAATTTGTAAAATTTGTTTTTAACTCTGATTTTTAAGGGCCAAGCTGTCCTTAGTGGACACTTTGCCGTTGTCGTTCTCTGTCTCTGAATGGAACGAAAGCCAAAAACAAAAAAAGAATAAAAAAACGATATTTTTGACCAGAACGAAAACGTAACCGAAGCTTTATCTATTATATTGTTCTGGAGTAAAACCAAAATTTTTTTTATCGTTTTTGGGCTCACGAGAAATCTTGGCAATCCGGAACAACTAAGGTGATGAAGTATACACTCTTAGCGCATACCTCGTGGAGGAATTACAAAGCAAAGATATGTTGATATTGTGCGAAAAATGAAATGAGTGGCAACCAGAGATGTTTATAATAACGCAAGTGGACTTTCACGCGCCTGTCAGGTAGGCCAGCATGGAGAGGGCATTGTCGGCGCTGAAGTTTGTAACAGCGAAAGCTGTTATGAGATCACAACAGCGGATTTTGGCGCCATAGTTGTCTGCCGCCACCGGTGTCCGTAACCTTTATCGCATGCAATAAGAAAAAAAAAATGAAATTAGAAACAAGTTTCTGGGACCGGACGGGATTTTAACCCACGCCCTCTGCGTGGCAGACGAGTATTCCACCACTGTGCCACACTGGTGCTTGTAACTCCAACGCAAAAATACTCTATACAGGCGTCGTGTCGGGCGAGGAATCGTGTTAACCTATGTAATATAGCGTGGCATAAGAGTAGAATAACACCCTGGCGTCGCACTTGGCGAATTGCGCAGCGAATCGGTGGTTGAATGCTTCCAACCCGTTAGAAAGGGCTCAGCCATAATTCCTCATCGCCATTAGCCACAGCACAAAGCGCACATAATGCCTTACAGATGTGTAACGGGTACCACGATCCTCCGATGATTGACGAAAAATGGCATAGTTGGTGTTTCGCTATTTCAAAAAAATTACAATGATTCATGGCTTAGTGGGTACCTTGGATACGTGCTTGTATTAGTTGCCTCAAGCACGGCCGTGCCTCAAGAGGGCCCAGGTTCGAACCTCGTTCCATCCTGGAATTTTTTTCTTATCTCGTTTTTTTTTTTCTTATTTCGAGCGATACTGGTTACGGACACCGGCGGCGGCGGCGGCGGACAACTACGGCGCCAAAAACGGCCGGTGAAATGATCTCATAACAGCTTTCGCTGTAAAAGGCCGAACCCGGCCGGTAGCGCTTTCTTTTCTTTTTGTCTTGCGGTTACAGCTCCGCGCCCCAAGGCGCCGCCAATCGAAGTGCTTCAGTCGGCGCACGTTATTTTTGTATTTTCGTGACGTTATGTGGACGCCCGCCAACGCCCGTTTTAACGGGAGTATGACTACCTAAATATTTCTCCCTGCGAGTCCGAGATCAATTTTCATTGCTGGGAGAAAAGCATCGCTTCTCGCAAGCCAATAAGAAGGCGATGTTACGAGAGAACAGGAGCCGTATTCTCAAAAGGCGACAATCGCAAAAGTATCGCCTTTGGTGCGCGCTGATTGGCTATTGACCAAAACAGGAAAAGTGAGGGCGCCATCTAGTACTTCCGTGGACGTGACGGTGCTCTACGGCGCTCCTGCAATGCCTGGAATAAACGAACACACCTTATCACCTTCGGTTGGTGGTGAAAACTACCATTTCAGTGACGTAAGCGGTAGCTTCTAGTATTCAATCCTTGGTGGATGTACGCAATATTTCTTGCACTGAACCTTTCAGCGAGCATTCCCTTAGGGTGTTATCAGTACTCGTTCATTGTCAGCGCCTGCTTTTTCGTGGTTTGAACGTCCCAGGAACATGAACCGTGCGTTGCTCGCGTGGCTTATCGCGAGCCGGCAACATGCTGAGATGTTGAGACAATGCCTCCTTTGGTTGAGACAATATCGCTGCGGCGGCACACTACAGCTGAACTCTCAACAAAAATACGTTTCACGCGAAGTTGCATTCTTTAAATAATATACTGTGCATTAAACAATCGCGCAAAAAAATGTTGAAAGCACTTTCAACAAGGCCTATATTTCAAGTAGCCACAGCCAAGCCTGACCACTGCGTAGAAGCCAGCATACGCTCGAAAACGCCGCACTCGGACCGCTCTGCGCTCGTACTCCTGTGTTGTGAGACATTCGTGACACCAAAGGCCAGTGCAACAATGACGTCATAGGCAAGTGTTTCTTCAGTTATTGAACGCATCAGATTCTACTTCACCAAACACGATACTATCGCCTGTTGCGATCGTTTGAGAATACGGGCCCAGATGGGAATGCGTGTGGAGACACAGACAGCGCTGAAGTGGAACGCTCCTACCTGTTACCGTGGCTGTGATGCGTTCCAGTACGGCACATGCGTACCAGTCATACGGCCCATGCGTACGCTCATGCGTTCCAGTACGGTCCAATAGAACATACAACCATGACTAGATAAGAGGAGAGACGTGACGCGGACGCGTGCGTCTGCATTCTTCTCCGGCTGTGATAAAGCACGTCTCATGAGAGAAGGCGGGCGCAACGAGCATATCGTCACGCAACCGAGAGCTGCAAAATAAGCACGGCGGTTTTGTCTCCAATGCGAAGGTCCCTACCCGCGCGAAAGAAACGTTTCCGAAGCCAACGGGGCTTTACAATCCCTGTACTATGTGTGCCGCGCCCTTTCCGAAGATGGTCACTACTTCTAGAACTGCCGAGCAAGAAGCCGCTCCTTTCGAGCGGCAGCGAGATGTCGCCACTAGAGCGCTTGGCCGTTTCCGCAGCTTTCACTGCGTGTCATTGAATTTACATTTAACAGCGGAGCTGTTTAGGGAACATCCATGTGCGCTGACGGCCTCTGGTCGTCACGCAGAGCAACGTGACCTCGCAGCATCCGCGCTATGTCACATGGTGATGCGTTGTAGTGAGAGTGAGGCTCGGTAGGAAGGGGAAACAGTTGCGCCTCAACACCGGTCTCACAGAGGGTGGCGAAAGAGAGCCTCGCTCAGTGGGGGGAAATTTCAGAAGAACATTTCGCTTGGAGGGGGGGGGGGAGGCTGCGCTGGCAGCGACGCCCCACCAAACTTTATAGGAGCGAAGCTTCTTAGGCCCGAACCCGCCGTCGCCGTCGAGGCTCCCTGCAACCAAGGAGGCTTTAACATCCTTGCGTGCAACATAGATGCGGCGCCGGCGCTAAAAGACAATGAAACGCCACGCGCGCCGTAGCGAACGGGCGCAAAAAAAAAAGAAGGCAAGCCGGCCAATAAGCAGTTTGAAATTATACATAGTCGTTTGCGTCCCATTTCTAGGAGCTTCTATAGTCAGTTGTATTCGTACACGGAACAACTGCTGATTTTTGGCGAGGCGAGTATGTCATGCACACAGCAGATATTAGAACGCTGCTTGCGTTCCAGCGCAACCGTGATAGTAATGCGCGTTTTGGGCGAGCAGCCGGACGAAATTGGCAACGGCCGCGCTTGAACACTCCCTAGCGTTGCTCCCCCGCGGTGGTCTAGCGGTTATGGTGCCAGTGGTTATGGTCGCGGGATTGAATCCTGGCCGCGGCGGCTGCATTTTCGATGGAGGCGAAAATTTTTGAGGCATCTGTACTTAGACTTAGGTGCAGGTTAAAGAACCCCAGGTAGTCGAAATTTCCGGAGCCCTCCACTACTGCGCTCCCTCAGAATCAAATCGTTGTTTTGGGACGGTAAACCCCAAGTATTATTATTATTAGCTTAGCGTTCCAGTGCGACCGCGAATAAAGATATTGTGGCACGGTATCCATATGGCCTAACCGTATGTTTCGAAACTTGGCATCAAAATGTAGTGTAATGTGTGATGAAAGGGTGACAGCAAATACAACGGTACAATCAGATGCAAGAGCAAAATTAAGCACTTATCTCTAAATATTCTTGCACGGAGTAACAATGGAACAATGATTACACACGGCAATACTAAGCATAGGCTTACAAAGCAGAGAAATGCTATTGGTGATGCGCAAAGCGCCGACGACGCCATCTGCCGCCACGGCTCGAAAGCGTTGGTGGGTCCAGGAGGCAGTGTTCCCGCGAGCATGTAGGCGAGTGTAACGATGGATGTCTTTTCATCGTGATTTTTCATCGTGTCGGGCTTCACCCGACAGAGTCGAAAAATAACTGCTGAGTTTTCGGCTGCTCAAAAGCACACGAAAAATTGCCAGGAACGCACTTCTACAGGTTTCCGGTGCTATTTCATGAGCGAGAGCGACGGCGGCAGTGGATTGCGGCTGCGCACTTTGCAATCGCACTTTGTTTACGGCAGTGTTAGAACGATTACCGTGTTTTAGGGGCGAAGCTCCTTAAGGCGGCACCCGTTCGTCCCTCGTAGTCGTCGTGGTCGTAGTAGTGAGTAACAAGTCTTACGCTTTGACCTCCAAGGTGGTGCCGGTGGGAGATTTCTCCTGTGCGTTGTTGAACAATAAAAAATTCGCAGCGTGCGCGTTAACTAAAAGCCGAATTCTTCTGTCTCTCATTCCCCATTAGCAGCCATCGGCATGTTCCAGTAGGAAACGTTAGTAGAAGTAGAAGTGTAAGTGTTAGCTAAAAGCCGACTTCTTCTGTCTCTCATTGCCATTAGCAGCCATTGTTTACCTCCAAGGTAGTGCCTGGTGAGATTTCTCCTGTGCGTGATTAAACAATAAAAATTTTGTTCAAAACGCCGTTGATTGATGAAATAAACCAACGAAAGACGCCAGATGTTTTGTAAAAGCAGAACGAAAGAACGCCAGATGTTTTTCTTAAAGTGTAGTAGTAGTAGTTGCATGTAGCCACCTCGCCCGATCGTCAACGGGCGAGGTGGACCGGCAACGGCGCGAGGACCCTGCCGTACGAGAGTTAAATCACACTAAAAGACATACTTTGCGGGCGATACACTCTAGTGAGCTTTCAACTTTTCGTCTTAATGTACATGATAAAGAAATTATTTCTACGAAAAACGCAAGGCACACCTTGAGCAATATGTTTGGTTTTGGGACGCTAAATGGAACCATGAGCGATGCGAAGCCGGAGCACTTGCACGATCGCGTTCCGTTGGCTTTCGTTGGGCATGCTACCGACCTCGCGTCGTGGAACGCGCGTCCTGTCTTCCCTCTAGCCTTGCCTTTAATTCGCACAGGGCGAGCGGGGAATGCGGTCGCTCTTGGCGCTCTTTCGCTCGGGAGCGGACTTCTTCCTTGCATTTCACCGATCACAAGTGATAATGAAGGGACCACGTAAACCAACAGTACAATAAAAGTTTGATGTTTAATATATACACGATGTTTCACACTCTTTATATTATGTACTGGGCGCATTTCACGGAAGAGTTTCACGGTTTACAGATGATTCCCTCCGTAGCTTCGCCCCACTCATCATCATTCACCCCGTGGATATGCTGTGATTTTTTTTTATTTCTCCATTTATGCCGCTACGTCTTCAGCGAACGCTACTACGTTTACACCTGGTCGCCTCGCCTGCATTGTAGACGCTACAATGCACATGAAGTTGTTATTACTGATAAGATGCGATGCCTAGGCGCTCTTGAAAAACGAATGGCGCGAAGCGCAATGCCAGAGAATGTGGGGCAGGTGACGGCTCCTTTACAAAAGCGCCGTCGAATCACACGTGTGCTGCACGAAATCGGCTGCATTCTACCTATTTATGGCACTGGAATGCTATCATCGGTGCAGAATGTTCGCTGTGCGCTTCTGCGCCGACGATGACAAGTTTATCGTTTATTTTTTCCCAAGTTTATCGTGCTGGTTTCAAAGTTTTACCAACACTGACCCTTCGCGTGGCAGCACCTGCGAAATCTATACGCCGGTGCGACAGCGATCCCTCAAAATCTACTATATAAACACATGGCACGTAAACGAAGCTACTGTGTCGAGAAAAAATGTTGGTTCACGCGTCACCGCATGCAGGCATTAGTGATCGGGATGTTATAAAGAAAGCGGTGTACTTACGATGAGCTCCACTTCGTAGGGAAGCTTGTTGACGCTTGTCTGTGGCAAACACTTGCGCGTGTGGTGTAACATTGCCCGTCCCACAAAGCTGTGACAATCAGACACAGTGTCCACATATAGTGCGGAAGTAATCTTAAGGTCGAGCTCAATCCGAGCGGTGGTGGTGGTGGTGGGGTGGCGGCGTGAACCACCCTTACTGCGCAATTGCGCATACCCGCTCCCACACCATCCTCTCACTCACTCCGCTCCCCTCTACCCTCTCCAGCTTTCCCTCCTCCCCTCCCCCTCGTACCCCCTCCGCCTTTCCACTCTTCTCTGAAAACGCGGACTAGACATGCCGAAATTCTCGATCCTGCCCGCAACGCAGCGATGAGCTCGGGAAGCGCATGCGCGGCCCCTCCCCTTCTCTCTCCTCTCCTACTCTGCCCCCCCTCTCGCCCGCCTGTCGACCGCGTTCCCCGCGTCGCCCTGCGAGAATTAACGGCCAGCTAGATGGAAGAACGACGCGCGTAGCTCCCTCTTCGCGTTCCACGACGCGAGGGTCGGGTAGCATGCCCAACGAACGCCAACGGAACGCGATCGTGCAAGTGCTCCGGCTTCGCATCGCCTCATGGTCCCCTTTAGCGGGAGATGGTGTAATTTTTATAAAGTGCGGCTCCTTAGCGCACACTATCGCCGCAAAAGTAATCATCTGGGACGCGCACAAGCGGCAAATCGCACGCGCGCACAAACAGCAAATTGCTACACGCGTGTGCCGCCGCTACGCGGCTTTCAGTGGCGCCCCTATAGGCGCTGCGCATCGCGGATAGGCTGACGAAAAGGGGCATCAGCTTCACTATTTCGACGGTTTCCACGGAGTACAGCTGGATGAATGAGTGGATGCAACACTTTAGTGAAAGGCAGCGCCGAGTGGGCCGCTTCCATGTTTGGAGCGTGACTGAATTGTTTTACTGTCGTATGTAGTAGGTTTTATGGCAACGAAGGTATTGCGGACTCTGCAGTACAAGCGGTGTATTTCCTTAGCGTAATGAATACTAAAGAGCCAGCTGAATCGCATGACACCGTGTCTTTTCTTTCTGTTGCCCTCGTGAAATACAAATTTTAAATTTTAACCATTTACCTCGCGCATGTGTCTTTACGAAATGCGTGGCATCATTAGAACAAATCAGCTGAATGGCTACGTTGGTAGTGCAAACATTTTTAAAGAGAGTTCTATGGTTGCGTCGAGGAATGTTCGACGGGGAGAATTTCTAGTAGTTATGAATTCACGGTATATCATAGATAATATAATTTGCGAAACCAATTCTGATTATTTCGCATGACTGCAGGAACAAACAAAAATACCTCCATTTAATTAAAGAGGATTTCCTCATTTCCACGTGCTCTGATATCCTGTGACCGCACAGTTCTTGACACGGTGCCAAATTACTGCAACATTGACGGCAGTTCCAGCTTTCCTGCTTGAATGCTCCGTTGGCCTCAGCCAAAATAATTTTTTAATTATTAACATCAAACGTATCCGGACTTTTCTTGCCTGCAATGCCTGCCTTTTAGGCGTTCCGTTACGCACGCGCAGGTAAGAGGGATTTTTAATGAAAAGAACAGTATAGATTGCACACTGCACACATGACGTATTACAAAACTAACATCCTGAAGATAACAAAACACCCGTGGCAACGCAATCATATTGCTACATGTAGGCTGCCGGAGTGCATATTGTCGACGCGCGTGTGCGCCCGACGAAGAGGATGAAGACCGCTTGCTGCTCGAGCTCCGAGCCGGACTGGTCAGCGCTGCAGCTGCTCTTGAAAATATATCTTCTTGAAAGCCCACCGTGCAAACGACTCGTCACTCGCGTAACACATTTGGTGGAGGTGGAACGTTCCCCGTCCTCACCACGCAGCTCCGTAGTGGCCGCATCATCCAGCTTCCCGCCATGGCTTCCAATGACAACCCGTCCCCATCTCCATCTGCGGCTCCTACGACAACCTTCGTCGCGGTTCCCACCCCCCATGATCCCGGGACATCCTCTGCGCAACCTGGCCTCGACGTCGACTACTGGCTTCGCCTGTATGAACGGATCAGTCAAACGCATCGGTGGGACCCTACCATGATGTTCGCTAATGTTCTCTTCTACTTGGACGGAACCCCGCGTGTCTGGTACGAAACACATGAGACCGAGCTCACCAGCTGGGACACGTTCAAGGAGAAGCTACGTGACATTTTTGTGAACCCGACCGGTCGCCACGCGGCTGCACGACAAGAGCTCGCTACCCGTCGTCCTGTTTAAAAAGAAAGACAACACGTGGCGTTTCTGCATCGATTACCGGCATCAAAATCGAATTACGAAAAAGGACGTGTATCCTTTGCCCCGCATTGACGACGCTCTCGATCGTCTCCATGGCGCACGCTACTTTTCATCCATTGATTTTCGCTCCGGTTATTGGCAGATTGCCGTCGACGAGAAAGACCAAGAAAAGACCGCTTTCGTCACTCCCGATGGCCTGTACCAATTCAAGGTTATGCCCTTCGGTCTATGCAACGCCCCAGCCACTTTCGAGCGTATGATGGACTCTCTCCTACAAGGGTTCAAATGGTCCACATGCCTGTGTTACCTAGACGACGTCCTCGTATTTTCACCTACATTTGAGACCCAACCTTGAACGCTTGTCGGCTATTCTCGACGTCTTCCACGATGCTGGCCTCCAGTTGAACTCGTCGAAGTGTCACTTCGGCCGTCGACAGGTTACAGTGTTGGGCCTACTCGTTGACGCTTCGGGTGTGCGGCCGGACCCTGAGAAAATTCGAGCCATCACCAGTTTCCCAGTACCCCAATCCGCCAAAGATGTCCGGAGTTTTGTGGGACTCTGTTCGTACATTAGGCGGTTCGTGAAATACTTTGCAGCAATCGCTCGACCGCTTACTGATCTTCTAAAGAAAGACGTCCCATTTTCGTGGGGGTCCACTCAAGCTGCCGCCTTCTCTCACCTCATCACAATTTTGACGACGCCACCTATATTGGCCCACTTTGACCCATCCGCCCCGACTGAGGTACGGACTGATGCCAGTGGTCACTGGATCGGAGCCGTCCTTGCCCAGTGCCAACAAGGACACGACCGCGTAATCGCCTACGCTAGCCGCCTTGTTACACCTGCAGAGCGCAACTATTCCATCACAGAGCAAGAATGCCTTGCTCTTGTCTGGGCGGTCTCCAAGTTCCGTCCATATTTATATGGCACTCACTTTTCCGTCGTCACTGACCACCACGCGCTCTGCTGGCTTTCATCATTAAGGGATCCTACAGGTCGACTTGGTCGCTGGGCTCTGCGACTGCAGGAGTACAATTTTGCAGTGACGTACAAGTCTGGACGCCTGCATCAGGACGCCGACTGCCTATGTCGCTATCCGGTTGGCGAGTCGCGTGCCGTCCCTGACACCGACGCTTGCGTGTGCTCCGTTTCCCAACTGACCCACATAGCCGACGAGCAACGCCGTGATGCGTCCTTACGGGCTATCGTCGAGCGCCTCGAATCCTCACCTTCGGACCGATCTCATCGCTCGTTCGTGCTCCAGAATGCTACACTATACCGCCACAACTTTCATCCAGACGGCCCATCCGTGCTGCTTGTTATACCCAAACACCTCCGCTCGGCTGTACTCCACGAACTTCACGACGTTCCAACTGCCGGTCACCTTGGTGTTTCCCGCACATACGACTGCATCCGCCGTCGCTTCTATTGGCCAGGTCTCGCGCGCTCCGTCAGAAGATACGTCGCGGCGTGTGAGAAATGCCAGCGCCGCAAAACACCGTCGACGCTTCCGGCTGGGTGCCTTCAACCACTCGACATTTCGTCCGCACCCTTATTTCACGTCGGCTTGGACCTACTCGGCCCTTTTCCCCTGTTTTCTGCTGGCAACAGGTGGATAGCTGTGGCCGCAGACTACGCCACATGCTACGCCGTCACACGACCTCTTCCTACAAGCTGCGCCACAGATGTCGCCGATTTCCTTCTCCGCGACGTGATCTTGCAACATGGTGCTTCGCGCCAGCTGCTGACAGACCGTGGCCGCACATTTCTATCCAGAGTCATAGCGGACATCCTGCACTCATGTGAAACGCGGCACAAGCTGACTACGTCGTACCATCCGCAAACAAATGGCCTCACGGAGCGTCTGAACCGCACCCTACCCGACATGCTTTCAAAGTATGTTTCCTCAGACAACTCCGACTGGGACCTTGCTCTACCATACGTAACATTTGCCTATAATTCTTCGCGCCATGACACGGCTGGTTACTCCCCATTTTTCCTGTTGTTCGGCCGCGAACCCACGTTGCCCCTCAATACGGTCATTCCGTTGTCAGTAGCTCCGACCACTGAATACGCCCTGGACGCTATCAGCTGGGCCGTTCATGCACGCGAAGCCGCTCGTACTCGCCTTCTGACCTGCCAAGAGAACCATTGCCGTCGGTATGATTAACGACACCGCGACGTACAATTTTCGCCCGGTTCTTTGGTTCTGCTGTGGTCTCCGACCGGACACGTTGGCCTATCTGACCAACTGCTCTCTCGGTACACAGGGCCATACCGAGTGCTTCGTGCGGTGACTCCCGTCACTTATGAAATCGCTCCTGCTGCCTCGTCGTCTTCATCCACCCCGCAGGCCAGCGATATCGCACACGTCGCACGCCTGAAGCAGTACCACTGGCCCGATGACGCTGACGTCTAGATGCGCCGAGACGGCGCCTTTGCCGCCGGGGGTTATGCTACATATAGGCTGCCGGAGTGTATATTGTCGACGCGCGTGTGCGCCCGACGAAGAGGACGAAGATCGCTTGCTGCTCGAGCTCGGAGCCGGACTGGTCAGCGCTGCAGCTGCTCTTGAAAATATATCTTCTAGACAGCCTACCGTGCAAGCGACTCGTCACTCGCGTAACAATATGGTTCCCATAAATGCTTCTTCTGCTACAATGCCTGGATTGGCGAGTGGTTACGACGCTCGCCTTAGGGCCGTGGGTATCCGTGTTCAAAGACCGCCTCGCCAAGAAATTTGATTTCATATTTTATGGCTTCTCCACCTCCTCTCCACTTCTTATATCCTCTCATCCTCCTTTCCTTCCTGCTATCCCCTTCGCCGAGCAGAGTTTTCGCTTAACGCTCGCTTGCCTTCTCCTCACGGCTCCTTCCGTCAGCATTCCTACTATTACTAGGGTTCACCCACAGCACCCTTGGCTCGAACATCATTCTATACCGCTCACCTCCCAGCTGCGCTCAAACCTGCCGTACTCGTTAGTGAGGCTTGACCAATTCATGTAGCGCATACCTACCCGTGTTTATGCGAGCGTAACGCCCCAACCTGAAGCTTAAACAGCTCTGCTGCTAAAAGAGACAACAGCGCACCACCGAACAGAGAAAAGGTTAATCGCGCCAATTTCAGCAGGTTCACCTGCTAGCAGCACGGAAAGCACGCTGGCACGTACGACCACGAACAACACGTTAATGGGGTCATGAAGCACCCCTTGGGCATGTTGAAAAAACACATCCTGCGGAAAGCTGACACGGCTATGAACTGCTCAGCCAAATGTTGCAGTCGTGCGCACCGCGTAAAGGCTACAAGCGGAACGCGAAGTTGCTGTTTTCTCAGGTGCCCTCATTTCAAACAGAGGCCGGTTCTCACTCCCGTCGGTGGGCGGGGCGTCTGCCCGTTGACGTCGCGATCTGCCTGTTCACGTCGTAAAAGACATAGCATCCTCATTGGCCGATAGCCGACATAAATCAAGAGCGGCGTTCGGATAAGATGCGCTTCTGGCCACCGGGAAATGAAGGTGTGTTTTCCCGGTAAACAGTAACATAGGTTATGCTGTTGTGAGCACAGTGGACTGTTCATAATAAGCGTGCTAAAATTGAGGTCCTGTGACTTTTGGTACGCCAACTGCACAGGTACATTTTTTTGAGCATCACGTGACTTTCGACAGACTATGTCACTTCGTGTTATATTGCACCAATCCTGCTGACAACGACGTTGGTCTCATGATGTATCGTCAGGTCTCACGAAATCGCGCAGACGGCGTAGAGGGTAAACTTTCGCGTCTGATGAGGCATGTAAGGTTTTCGCCTTAGCAAATATGTGGCAGCTACACACTAGTGGCTCGAAAACTGCGCAGAAAGCGAAGCCTCACTTCGCTTTCCCACCCGCTTGCTCTACTCTAGTGCATATTGCTATGTTGTGGTTTACAATCATACCACCGCCTTTCCATCCTCCTCACCCTCACTTCCCTTTCCCACACGATTGCTATACCGTGCAATAGATGGCTACGCTATGCTTCCTTTATTTCTCTCTCTCGCTAACTTTTTCTTTCTCTGTGTGTCTACTTGATACTCTCTCTTTCGTAGTCTCTGTTTGTTTTTTTTTTCTCTCTTCTTGGACTCTCTTCCTTTCTCTTTCTCTCTATCATTTTCTGCTTCTCTCGCTCATTGCAAATCAATCATATGGTTCTGAAATGCCTGTTCCGCTAGCGAGCCAGGACAGCCGAGTGGTTACGACAGTCACCTTCGGCCTGTCAGAACCCGGGTTCGAATCCTGCCTCTCCGAGGAATTTTATTTAGTTTTCTTGATTTCTTCTTCCCCTCCTCTCAACTTCTCCTCTACTCCTCCTCTCCTTACTCCAGCGCGTTGCTAGGCTAACATGTTGACGACATCACTCGGCGAGGTTTTTCTGCGAACACCTGATGGCCCAACCTCCGGCTTAAACAGCTTCAGAAAGTTTGCGCAGAATACTTGCCTAAGGAGGGAACCAATTGCGGAGCTGGGCGGCCTTCTTTGCTTTTCTTTATTGTTTATTTCTTGCTTCCTCTCTTCTTTCTCTGTGCATTATTATCTCTTTTTGCCTCTGTTTCTTTATACTTCTTTATTTCGCTTTGTATCTCTTTCTTTTCTCTATTTTTACCTTTTTTTCTTGCCTTCCTTCTTTTCTCACTCTCCCCATTTCTTTCTTTCTCTTCCTTTGTGTCTCCCTCTTTCTTTCTTTTTCTGTCTCGCTCTCTGTCTTTTTCTATCTGTTTCTCTTTCTGTGCATTGTTTCTTTGACTTTGAATATTTTTTTTCTTTTTCTTGGATTTCTTTCTCTGTATCTCTGTAATCGTTCACTCGCTCATCTGAGTAGTGCATCCCACGGTGGACAAATCGGCCCAGAGGGAGAGCGCGCGCCCGTGGAGTTATTGCGTTGCGCGCCCAAGGCCGTTCATGATGATGATATTTTCTTGTCGAGGAGAACCCGAGGTTTGCCAAGCCTAAAGAACTCCACTGTTAAAATGTTCGGCAGTTGAGAGTACTTCGTACAAGAGCAGTAACCTCATCCGAGCAAACTTTCACGCAGGGAGTTTCAAAGCATGTCCGTACAGTAGATAACTCGTTCTTTTAGATCGCCACACCATCCACACAAAGATAAGTTTATTGAACCAGTATACGCAAGCGCTAGAGGTACTTCTGCACTAAATACTTACAAATTGCGTTAGTATAACTTATACAAACGCTAGACGCATATTTACGCAGACTGCAACAATACACTGTGCACTACTATGAAACAAGACACAAAGACTGCAATTTCGCGCCACGGCGTTTCCCACCGGCTCAAAAAAGTGGCGCAAAATTGCGGTCTTGGTGTCTTGTTCCACTGTGAGGGAACCTTAGAAGCCGCGGTGTGCCAAGAAACACCTGTGAAAGTTTACAGCTTGTAGGACAGGAGTCGTGTACACACTTCCACTTGCTTATGGCAAGGTGTATATTGGCCAGACGGCAGATGCGTCAATGAAAGCCTCAGGGAGCATCGTTCGGCTGTTCGATCGCTAGCGGCAAGTGGTTTATTTGCGATGCACTGCAAGATGTGCGAGGATTGTGCCCCGGCATATGACGCCACTTTGATGTACGTTGGCGGGCAACCGAGAAAGAGGGAAATAGTAGAGGCTGTCGAAATTCACAAGGCGGGTGACACAAGTGTCAGCACTCCATCCATCGAGTGGGACTATCTGTGTAAGAAGAAACCACGTGCGAATTGGCGATACCGATAGGCGGCGGAGAATTTTTATTTTCCTTTCCTTTTGGGGGAAAGACTGTCTGTAACGTGGCACCTGCGTGTGCGCAAAGAAATATATTGTGCCCTTCATGTCGATTAAAAATCAGTTGAAGTCTAGCGGTCCTATCTCTCCTATCTTTTTCCATGTCGTCCTTTGTGCGTGTTCGCTAGCAATATGGGAGCATACAATCAGTACCAACTAACCCAGATTAATGCATTAACCAGTTGTAAATTGCGTCAGTATAACTTACACAAACGCTATCCACAACGTGAAATTTATTGAACAAGTATACGCAAGCGCTAGAGGTGCTTATACACTAAATACTGATAAATTGCGTCAACTTATGCAAACGCTAGAGGCAATTTTACGCAGACTGATATCATACACTGTGCGCTAAGAAACTATAGAACAAGACACATTTGAGGTGGTAGGCCACCTTCAAAAGTCGAATTTTTTCACGAGGTCGATTTTGGTTTTTTAATTTTTGTGCACGCCCAAACATTCAAAAATATGTTGCAATAAAAATTATCCGCCTATCGTCATATACTTTGCAAGTTACAGCATGTTTTCCATACCCCATGCACGTATAGTGAAGCCGAAACCACATTGTGTTTTTTCCGAAGTGTTGTTTTGTCTATATTAATGATATTCAAAATACTTTATAAATTTTATTGAGAATGTTACATAAGAAGTTGTCATTAAATATGCCTTTGTTTTTCTAATTGTTTTTAAATCTCTAAAAACGGGCACAGGGGGGACGCACATCTCTTGCAATCTCAGAAATCTTTCTTTACGTTTTTGTCAAAATCAGAATTTCCTCCTCCTCCAAGTCATTTGACGCCAACTGTCATAACCTTTTTCTCAGTGTGTACTTCGAACTAACATTTTGTATAACAGTTTGTAACGTATATATCTGTGGAATGAACTAGAATAAAAGAAATTGATGGAATATTTTTAAATTCACAGATCATTTTGCAAACAGCTTCAACCTAAATTGGCTGCTTTTCCCCGTCTTTTTTGTTTTTTAACATTACTTCCTTGAGATTTGATGCATAATAGTTATCCTAGTTCATTGCATTGATCAAACCTTTAGTTACGCAAATGCCAAAGCTTTACTGAATTAAGCCACCCATTATGGTGGCTGGCGTGACTACCACTGTTAAGGCTATTTTTGACAATGATCCCCTCCCAAAAAATAGGTAGTCAATATTTTGCTCTATAAATAGCTGGGTTAGTTAAATAGGACATGCTCGTTTTGAAGAAAAAGTTATTTCAACGCTGGCTGCTACTAAAAAAATTTTTTTTGAGTGGCCTACCACCTTAAACAGTGGCATCATAACTCTGCGAAGAAAACGTGACATCAGATAAATAACGCTCATGGCCACACTTTAATACAGAGCTGCTGACATGGAGCATTCTGAAGAGCCTTCGTGCATCCTCTTGTTTGACGGAGGGTTTCCTCCGCATATGTATTTATTTTATGTACAAAGTTTAAGAAAGAGAAAAACGACGAAGTTCTTTATGTAATTCATTTGTTTCCTTTTAGTCAAAGAGCACTGGATGAGAGCTAGTAGTTCCCAAAACGTGGTGTAGCTGAAGTTTTTCTTTGATTATTGCGTTGACACGCCTATCCATTCCCTTGGTAATCAGGGAGTTTTGCGAAGAATTATGACTTCCTTGCCACAGATTGCAGTTGAAGCCGAGTGTTCTCCTCATATATGCGAAATCTCAATTGGTAGGGTAGAAGTGAATTTGCACTAAACGGAATGGCGCAAAAGGGAGTTACATTTATTATTACAAACGAAAGGACGGCAGTCGTCTTCGTACTTTTCCTGCTATCCCAGCGTTAGAGTGAGGAATAATAAAGGAATCTCACAACAAACATGTTTTGATTACAAAAAGAAAATGCCCCCACCTCCCCGAAGGGAATCGTGAGGAAATGCGAATGCATTTTTTGCGCCGAGAGTACACGGCGTAGTAATTTTAATGGCGTAAACCTGGACACATCGACGCGCTCAAGTGTCTCCCTTTTGGGCGCCTCTTTCAACGAACGCTTCCTACGTGCGTTCGTAATCACCTCAGAGATGTTTCCACCGCCTCCAATGCAGCACAAACACGTTCAGAACGTTTAGAACGCTGTATTCAGGCTGTGCCAAGGCAGCACAAACGCTACGAACGCGTTTCAAACGCACTGCATTGAGGCGGTGGCGCAGAGAGGAGAGAGAGCGAACGGCGAGAGAAGGAGCGGCGAAGCACTGCACCTACCCTCTCTCCACACACGCCAGAGCGTGCTCCTCCTCTCCACTCACTCTCCGCTACTCCGCCCGCACCACCTGCTCCGGTTGCTAGGGGCGAGGATAAGCGCGCGCGCCCGCAGATGTTGCTATGGGAGAGGAAGTGAGAGCGGAGAGGTGAGCGGACAACGCCGGATGCCTTACATAGCCCGACTAAGAAATGCATTCGCATTTAAAACTCATGGGGGCTTTTATGTATTCGTATAAGAATACTCAAAATCTAAAGCCACGTGGTGTAGCTACATTGTCTAGCATTTTCTATCAGGCGAACACTGGTTTTTTGTTTGTTTAGTCGCATGGATGCCGCGAAGGTGAAATCAACGCGCACCTCGACGAACGCTTAAGAGACGCTTCGCTCGGAGTTTTCGCTTCTCTATGAATCACCGTGTTCTTTACAATGTCATGCTTAAGGTCAGTACATGATACTTTACTTAAGGTATTAGCTTTATTATCTGGCCAGTGCTGTGCCGGACGTGTTATATTGATAAACCAAACCAGCTAGATACTACCGATGACCGCTAACGAGCGTACAGCTCCGTGAATTCGAGCCCCGAAATTTGCCGCTTGATATCCTTGAAGTGTGAACAAACGTTACAAGATTCCAAATATTCCAAAAGATTCGAAATCTTTGTTCGGAGCCAGTTATTCGAAGAAAAATTTCGTACGGGATGATTATGATGTACTGCGTCGTGGACAACTGCTCGATTACTTTGACCGTCTACGGTTTGTAAATAGCCTACTCCACGTATAGTGCACAATAATTTTTTGCAAAACGTACCCACAGGAATGCACCTGCTCCATATAGGATTACACCCACAACATATTCTGTTCAAACTTGTTAGCTGTTAAGAATCTGAGGTATAAGCAAACTCGGCTGCTCCACTTTTTTGTGTTCTGCAGGACAAATTGTAGATCAATGGTTACCGTAAAGTAAATATTCAGGTGAAGAAATAAAATACCAAAGTGAAACAAATAGAGAACGAAACATGCGTACTGTGAAGGTTTGGGTGTAAAGTCAACAACTGCCATTGAACTGTGCATATTTTCCCCGACATTCTTGTCGGCAGGACATCTTAATAAACAGCGAGACTGTACGGTAGGTGAAATGCGTCTCGTAAAAGAAACTCTAATGAAAGCTGCATCATGTTCGTCATCCGGATCATCTCAAGACTGCTTTGTTTCGGTTCCTATTTATTGTAGGTGTATCGTAGAGTAATTATTTACAGACAATATGCAGATCATGGTGTGAATATTAAATGAATCTAATGGGATCCTCGCTTAACAAGACAGATCTACAAACAAAGGCTCGTTACCATAGATAACGTAGGGACAACTACCCCTGAATTGAAAAATGCGGAGTGACGCAGCGGGAGACCTACTCCAAGCAGCGTAACCGATCTCTGGGTCAGTCCCCTCTTTTGGGAGAAATAAAGTTTTGATCATCATCATCATCACCTTATCGTGCAAATAAATGTTTACACCCAAAGCAAAACAGTTCAGTTCACGTTTACTAGCAGTCTACGATGACGACGTATAAAGTCTGTAGTGTAAACTATGCATAATTTTAACGCCAAGATGGAGCATGTCAATATCTGGTATTTGAAGGTACGTATTGGTACAAAAAACCAGGGAAAAATTTGAAGCGATCAAAGTGCACATGGTGGTAGTAATCTGGAATTGGGAAATCAAGCAGAAAGCTGTAAAGTTATTAGCGGAAGTGCACATTTAAAGGATAAGTAAACAGTCTAGATACAGGAGAGCTAAACTTTGCTTCAAATAGTGGAGAGCCTTTAGAGTAAGCGACTAAATATTCATAGCATAGCGTGAATAGCCTGACCTAGCTGGAACAGCTGCTTCTGCGGTTGGCTTCTGCATTTGCTCTGCAGCGGAAAAAGAACCTGAAAACAAAACAATGAAGCAGTTCTAGACCAGCGCTCTCTGTGTTCTGAGCTGACCAGGAGCGGATATCAAGTTGCGTTTGCTCGGTAAATATTAACCTCGGTCATATTGTTATGAATGATGGCAGAGCAGACTCAAAAGCCATTAAACAACCGCTTGTTCCAAAATTTCTGATTGAGCATAACTACGCACCTGTAGGATGTGAACATGTTGCCGCAAGGGCTTTGTGAATAAATACTGTGATAAGAATGTTACAAGAAATAGAACGACCCGCTTCGGCTGGTTTCGGTTTCTCTCTCGGCCTTCCCAACCTTCTCAGCAGCGGGGGGGGGGGGGGAGGCGTAGCCCTTTGTCGTGACTACGCCTACTTCCGGAACCTAACACCACGTCAGCGGTTACGTTCACGGGGTGCAGCCAACGATCGAGCAAGGCTTCGTCCAGGTGTCGCTGATGTCATAGCGGTGCAGGGAGAAAGCGTGATGCGAGGGATACGAGGCAATGGCGAGGTTATCACCCTTCCACTAGCGGAGAAGTCGCGAGACAATTCTTCATCTCGGAGGCTTTCGTTCCGGCAGTACCACTTCTCCCAGCAGTCTCCAGGCTCTACAAAAACGGCAGTGGGCAACACAGGAAAATGAAAATTCATAATGCGCAGTCAAAGTGGACAAAAGTGCATCACCGCAAGACCAAGGCGCCCTTTATTGGGGCAAATGACTAATTGATAAAGTCGGTGCTGCGTAATGTTGCCCATGAACAAGATTACGTCACTTCGCGTACGAGGAGAATAGGACGGGCGTTGGAGAAAGGCGCGGGAAGTCTTGTTCGAAATGGAGCGGATGCGCGGCCCGCAGCGCTGTGATATTCGCAAAATGTGATCGCCGCGGAATTCTGCACGAACTGACGGGCTTGTTTGGGAGGTGTAAAGGAAAAGTGGGAGCCTCTTTTCTGGCTCAATAATAATAGCCACACTCACAATTAGGTCATGAGACATTTGGCACACCGACTGCACACGCACACATTCCTTAGAGTATCACGTTAATTATGGCCGACTTTCATAACTTTTGTATTCGTATCAGTCCTGGTAACACCGATGCTGGTCTCGCGATATATTTTCAGGTCTCACCAAATCTCGCACAAGTCGTAGACGGTCAATTTTCGTGTTTGGTGGGGCATCTGAGGTTTTCGCCTTAGAAAACCACAGGGGAAGCTGCGCACGAGTACTGCGAATATTATGGAAACAGCTAATCCCGTGGCCTTCCCGTGCTCCTTTTCCCTTTCCTCACCCTAAAACCACTCATCCTCACTTCTCTTTCCAAACCCCTTGCTATACTGTGGTATACATGGCTATGCGTTGCTTTTTTGAGGAGCTGGCTCGCCATGTTCTTAAGTTGGGGCAATGTCCCGCGTCGTAAGCGTAACCTTCGTTCCCGAGGTGACCGCTACAGGCGCAGCTCGCGCGAAAGAGAAGTTTTCTGCCTCTTGTTCTTCGAGCGCCTTGATGATGAGATTAACTCAGGCAAAACCACATATAGCATAGCCAACTGTAGCATGAGCGCGCTCGCGTGGAAGAGAAGTCTTCTTCCTCTTGTTCTTCGAGCGCCTTGATGATGAGATTAACTCAGGCAAAACCACATATAGCATAGCCAACTGTAGCATGAGCGCGCTCGCGTGGAAGAGAAGTCTTCTTCCTCTTGTTCTTCGAGCGCCTTGATGATGAGGTTAACTCAGGCAAAACCACATATAGCATAGCCAACTGTAGCATGAGCGCGCTCGCGTGGAAGAGAAGTCTTCTTCCTCTTGTTCTTCGAGCGCCTTGATGATGAGATTAACTCAGGCAAAACCACATATAGCATAGCCAACTGTAGCATGAGCGCGCTCGCGTGGAAGATAAGTCTTCTTCCTCTTGTTCTTCGAGCGCCTTGATGATGAGATTAACTCAGGCAAAACCACATATAGCATAGCCAACTGTAGCATGAGCGCGCTCGCGTGGAAGAGAAGTCTTCTTCCTCTTGTTCTTCGAGCGCCTTGATGATGAGATTAACTCAGGCAAAACCACATATAGCATAGCCAACTGTAGCATGAGCGCGCTCGCGTGGAAGAGAAGTCTTCTTCCTCTTTTCTTCGAGCGCCTTGATGATGAGATTAACTCAGGCAAAACCACATATAGCATAGCCAACTGTAGCATGAGCGCGCTCGCGTGGAAGATAAGTCTTCTTCCTCTTGTTCTTCGAGCGCCTTGATGATGATATTAACTCAGGCAAAACCACATATAGCATAGCCAACTGTAGCATGAGCGCGCTCGCGTGGAAGAGAGGTCTTCTTCCTCTTGTTCTTCGAGAGCCTTGATGGTGATAATAACTCCGGGAAAACCCGATTATCTCAGATGTAGCTCCTAAATCATCATTCACTTTTTCTCTTTCTTCCTATTTCTGCAAACTCATGCAAACGCTAGACGCAATTTTAGGGAAACTGCAATATTACAATGCGCGCTTCTAAGAAAATATATAACAAGAAACATGTTGAACATTCTGCCAGACTTCAACCATAGAGAAGGAATTTCACATCCCTGTGCGTCCACCGCTAATGGAGCCAATGAAATACGAGACTGCTAGCGTACAGTATCCTGAAGACCTTCTAGCTCCATCTGGTTAGACTAGAGTTTTCCTCCTCATGTGCATTTATTTTAATGGCGAAGCCTCATATATATAACAATGACGAAACTCTACATATAATTCCTTTTTTTTTCTTTAATCGAAAATCGCTGAATGACAGGTAGTCTTTGTCCGAAAGTAGTGGTAATGCAGACTTTTTCGTTGATGATTGCGTAGACATGTCTACTCATTCCTCCACTGAGAAAGAGGTTCAAAGAATCAAAACCTGCTCGCCATAAGTCACAGCTGAAGCTCAGACTTCCTCCTGATACTGCGAGATGTCGAGTGGAGGGGTAGACGTGAATTCGCGTTAAAAAATGGCACAAAACAGACTTGCATTAACAGGAAGTACGGCAGGACGGCAGCCGTTCTCCTACTTTTCCTGCAATCCTCGCGTTTGAGTGACCATTCTTGAAGGACGCTTGCACTAAACTTGTTCTTATGAGAACAACTCACAGGGTCACGTATTCGTCTAAGAAGAGTCGAAGTCGAAACCCACGTCGTGCAGATATTTTACCTTGCATTTTTTTATCACTTGAACAGCGCTTTCTGATTTATTTAGTCGCGCTGTCGCCGCGAAGACGAAATAAACCCGCACCTCGAGTCACTTTTGAAAGGAACTTAACTGAGCATATTTGCTAATTCTGAATCATCGTGTTTTTTTACAAGGCCACGCTCAAGTTCACTGCACAATGAGTTACTTAAGCTTGCAGCCTTAATTCTCGCCAGAGGTGTACCCGACGTGTTATTACCCAAGGCGGCGAGTCAGTAGCAAGGACCACATGCGAACCAACAGCTCTGTCACTGCGAGCCGTGTATTTTGCCGTTTGTTGTTCCTAAAGCATGAGACGAAGCAGTTCGAAGAAATATTTCGCACGTGCTGGTGATGAGGCACTGCATCGCAGAAAACTGCTGAATAAATGAGACCTTCTATACTTTGTACAGTTGCACTCCACGTATGGTACACAATAAAACTCGTATTACGTATCCACAGGAATGCACCATGCTGTGCCAACCATTGCAGCCGAAAATTATTCTCTTCTAACTCGCTTACTGCGTGCGTGGCGCTCTTGACCTACCTTGGCCCTTGCACCAATCAACAGTATCGCTTCATCATCAACTTGCTTTCTGTAGGAAGGTTGACGAGATAGCAACTAGGCTATTCTACTTATCTTTGTGTTGCTGGAAAAAAAAGGTTGAACATAGTTGACCCTAAATTGAAAGCAAAAGTAAAGAAATAAAGAAAGTATAGTTCAACTAATAGGGAAAGACGCATGTGCGCTTGTGAACGTTAAAGTATACACTGAACAATTGCCGCTGAACTGTCCGTTTTCGCCTACGATCTTGCTGTCGGAAGTCAATCGTCATGCCCAGCGAGGAGGAGGAGGAGGAGAAGAAAAACGGAAAGACAGGGAGGTTAGCCAGTTCTCAGACCGGCTGGCTACCCTGTGCTGGGGAAAGGGGAAGGGGGAGTGAAAGATGATAGAAAAGGGATGTTACAAAAAGAAAAAAAAAAGAACAATAGTACGATAAACGACACTGCTTAAAGTCTGTCTATGAGATTAGTTTTGCGCAAAAAGCGCAATAACGCTTTCAAAGCTTTCCGTGCCGAGGATGGTTTCGGCCAGTGTCCTAAGATCTTTTCCTCCGACAGTGGACGATTGTCAAGTCTATTTAACGCTGCGGACAGTTCTTCTCTTTGTGCACTGAAGCGAGGACACTCACAGAGAAGATGGGCGATTGTCTCCTCGCAGCTACAGTTATCACATGTCGGGCTGCTGGCCATTCCAATTCGAAATGAGTAGGCCTTCGTGAAGGCCACCCCGAGCCACAGGCGGCACAGGAGCGTCTCCTCAGCTCTAGTTATTCCCGACGGAAGACGGAGCTGTAGATTCGGGTCCAAGTTGTGAAGACGGGCGTTGGTAAATTCCGTCGAGTTCCACTGTGCCAGTGTCAGTTCACGTGCATGGGAACGAAGCCTTGTTGCGGCGTCCGTTCTTGACAGCGGTATAGCTGCACAATGGAGAGCATCATGGGCAGATCGGGCAGCCTCATCAGCACGGTCATTTCCGTAGATACCGCAATGGCCCGGTATCCACTGATAGATTAGGCTGTGGCGCTTCTCAATGGCGCGGTGATGAAGCAGTCTTATGTCAACGACTAACTGTTCATTTGGTCCATGACGATATGGGGACATAATGCACTGGAGCGCTGCTTTGGAGTCAGAGAAGACTGACCATGCCTGTGGCGTTTCTTCCACTACGAACTCTAGAGCAGCACGGATGGCGGTGAGTTCTGCAGCCGTCGATGATGTCAAGTGCGACGTCTTGAACTTTATGGTGACGGATTTCTCGGGTATGACCACTGCCCCTGCTGAGCTTGTAGGAGAAACTGAACCGTCAGTATAAATGTGAAGGCGTCCACTGTGTTTTTCATGCAGAAACAATAGAGTGGCTTGCTGTAGGGCCAGATATGACGAGTGACGAGTGCCCAGCGAGACTGCGTGTTAGGTAATATATGCTGATGGTGGTCTGAATATGAAGTGACTACAGAGGGATCCTCGCTTAAGAAGACACATCTACAAACAAAGGCTGGTTAAAGGGACCCTGAAACGGTTTTGACGATTTTGTACGACCACATTGAGCCGGTAGAGCAAGTCCTAAGGATCATTTACAGACCGATTTAAGCTCTGTGCGTAAACTGTGTAATTTATTACAAGGTTTTAAAGCTGCGAATCGCCGCCGATCACAGCGGCTCAGCCAAACGCGTTTTCAAACCGCCCACTTCCAGTGCGCGTCGTATTGGAAGCGCGACGTCACGCAGGCGGCTGATCTGATTTGATATGTCCAGTACACGTCACTGAACCTCCTGCGGGCAGCGAGCATCGTCTGCCTGTGTTACAACGTACTCCGTGTTAACGTGAGCTGAGCGACAGTGTTTATCTCGAGGTTTCTTTTCTTGGACATAATTAATTGCCCTAGCCGTGTTGTACCACATTGTAAAGCTGCGACATCGTGCAATGTTCGTGAGGCATCTGGCGAGCGGAATCCCTTCAGCTCGTCGCTGCAATGAGCGTCGCGCTCTCGCTATCCGTTCAACGCCATGATCCACGTTTTTGTGGCTGTAACTTCACCCCTGAAGACACAACCACATTGCCCGAGTTTACGCTTATCGGTGATTGTTCTCGAATTATTTTTGTTTGTCCGCATGCTTTTGCAGATTGTCGCCGTACAGGAGAATAAAATAAGAACTGCTGGTAGTGTGGCGGCACCTGTCGGAGCAGATATCAACCACTCCGCGAGCTTCGCCTTTGTTGGGCCTCCGAGATTGCGCGCAACCCGTCGGCGCACAATATCTGAGGCCATGGCTGGGCGAAGCTCAAACCGTCGAGTGCGCTTATGAGAGCGCTGCGATCGCCGGCGATGTCAGGGTGTCTGTGAGTTGAGGGTGCAAGGCAGTGGTGAGGAGCAGTGTATAAATGTAAATTCCGTAGCGGCCTTGGTACACAGTGCATCGCTTAATTTCTGGTGCGAATGATTTGGGGATACTCCTGACTAAACGCTGACAAAACTTCAAAAAACCGTTTCAGGGTCCCTTTAACACAGATAACGCAGGTACTACTACCATAGAATGGAAGAATGTGTGGCGAAGAGTGGGACACCTTATCGTGCAAAAAAAAAATCTTTTCGCACAAAGCAAAACAGATCATTTCATGTTTACTTGCAGTCCACCATGACGACGTATTAGGTCGGTAGAGTAAATTAGAGCATACTTTTAACGCCAAGAAGGAGCATGTGATTATCTGGTATTTTATGTTACGTACAATATCTAAACGAAAAGTACTCGAAAGAAATTACACCATCTCCCGCTAAAGGGGACCCTGAGGCGATGCGAAGCCAGAGCACTATGACGATCGCGTTCTGATGGCGTTCGCTGGCATGCTACCGACCTCGAGTCGTGGAACGCGAAGACGAACACTACGCGCGTCGTGTCTTCCCTCTAGCCTGGCCGTTAATTCTCACTGGGCGTGCGGGGAACGTCAACAGGCGCGCGACAGAGAGGCAGCGGAGGAGAGGAGAGAGAGGGGGAGGGGATGCGCATGCGCTGGCCCTCATCGCGGCGCTGCGCAGGAGAGAATTTCGGCATGTCCAGCCCGCATTTCAGAGGAGCCAACCGAGGCAAGCGCTGGACTGAACGCGCGCAGCGCTATACTATTTGAAGGAGAGGAGGCTACAGGAGGAGAGTAGCGTGTGCGCCGTGAGAGCAGAAGCGAGAACGCAGGAGAAGCGCAAGCAGGTGCTGGTAGAGAAGTGGAGAGAGTAACACGCAGCTGTTGGAGAGAGGGAAGGAGGAGAGTTGCGCATGCGTAGTGTGAGTGCGGACTACTACGCCGCGTGCGGATTACCACGCCATGTGACTTCGCATCTAAAAGGAGTAACGGAGCCCAATGGGCGCTCGCGATGATCGAATAGACTTAACACCTATAGCGCGCCGAAGGGACAGGAACGCAAAGAAGCGACGTGGACGCTGCGTCGTGGACACAGGTGGATAGACTGTTCGAGGAGTAACGGCAGAAGGAAGTGTGCCGTTACTCGTCGTGTTGGATAGGCTTCTAAAGCAATGTGGAGCGGCACCGCTGCTGTTATCGCAAGTGGGAATGTCCACGACCACAACACTGCCGCTCCCGCTTCCGCGCACGCGCAGAGCTTTCGGATTGCACCTGTGGTGCGTCACAATATTATTATTGCTGACCAGCAGTGCTCGACCGAATGAGGAGCGCAAGCGCGCACGTGTTCTTGCCGCCACAGCTGCCAAATTTGCCGACAAACCGCCTTCGCGGGCAGCGTGTGCCCAAAATGACGCTTAGGTCGGCCGTGCAAGCGCCGCGTCCAAACGTGAGCTTTGGTTCCCAATGCCGCGCACGAATGTACCACGAGTTCCGATTTGCGCGTCCACTCGCCGGTGCTTCGAGACCGCCTGGAGAGTGGCCGCCATTGCCGTCGGCCCCCGTAAGGGCGCTCACGGATGGTTCGCGGTAGAGTTACTGTATATGCTACCTTTAGGTAGCAGAGTTGCGCATCTGTCTTCCAACGCCGCTAGCAACCATGCATTGCTGAGAAGCTGCCGCTTGGGCCAATTTGTTTATTTCTCGACGACGCCGCTGCAGCGAGCTGAATTAACACTAGCCATCGACAGCCAGTGTTTATCGTCGGTCTTCGACACGCCAGACAGGTTCATCGGCGACGCGGTAGGCTTGTGGCCTGCAAAAACGAAGTACGACTTCACCGCATAACTGTGGTTGCTAGCCGGACCTATGCGCAACTCTGCTACCTAAAGGTAGCATATACAGTGACTCTAGTTCGCGGCGATGATTAGCAGCGAGCAGGCGTTATAGGGCAAGATGCCTCGCCGCTGCGCTGTGACTCGTCCAAAGCGCATTTCGGTGGCCGACAACGATCTCGATTGTATGTCATGCGCCCAGAATACGCCACATGGGCCGACGGGGGCATTAACCGACTATATCTGTGCTTGGTACATTTCGGAAATTGGCCGCCATGACCATCGACCTCCCCGTCGCACCCTAGCAAGCAGTTAGCCGCCGTTCGTAGCGGTGGTCTGGCTTTCGTTCGCTCTACAGCCCTTCGATCGAGGGTCGTTTCCCTGACGGCAGCGGCGGATGGCGGGCTTGTTCGAGCTGGACGACGCCGCTCGCAGAAAACTCGCCGAAACGTTGGCAGCGCGTTGTCGTGATAGCTGCGGCATGCTGCACTAGAGATGTTGCGCTATGTAGCTCGAAATGAGTCTTTGATTATGTATGCAATCACGGCGAAATTATATGCATGCCAAATTTTAGACGTGTTTTTACTTCACCTTCCACGTATATGTTACGTGCGCGCAACTTCATCCTGTCTGTCAAGTGTGGCTATCTATTATCGCGATAGCATTAGAGAGCTCGTTTCGCTGAAATTCCGCCGTCGGCGTCGGTAACGGCGTCTGTGACGACGTCGCTGGTGACTGAAAAATTGTCCGTGACCGAAAACTCGAGAAAGATGCAAATAAAGTAAATAATAAAAGTCTTCGGTCCCATTGAGGATCGAACCATGGCCGTTTGCGTGGCAAGCCGGTGTCCTACCACAAAGCCACGACGTTACTTGCAACTGCTTTGGAAAAAATACACCCCATAAATGCCATGTAGTGGAAGGAGTCTCCTTAACGCATTTTGTTCGGCAGGTGTGACGGTGAAAATTAGCTCATTCGGCAATTTGTAGGCGCATTGGCGAGGCCATCAAACTACGTTCTTTTGCGCGGCGCCATGCTTCAAAAAAAAGCCGGGATAGTGCACCCATAGCCGCTAAAAACAAACACACACAAACTTGCAAACAGCTGAAAAATGGACAACTATGTCGATCTAGCGGAAAACATATCAAGCAAACAGCAAACATTAGATAATGTGCTGTAATCTGCGAATAATTTTGAGAAACATGTCTCGACTCTAGCACAGGGAAGTGCTTTAGATCGAATACTTGTACTATTACTATAAGTACATCGCGCGCGGGTGTGTGTGTGTCTGTGTGCGTGTAGTTGTGTGTAACAACACACATAAATAAGTATGGACTTAGTGGTTGATGTGCGCACTAGGGGCCGGATTTCGCTATCGCGTTCAACTCTTAAAGGCGAAGCTTAACCGTCCCCCATTTTTTTTGCAATATTTTTGTGCTTTGCACGACGCAGCCGTTTTCCACAACGTGCGGACTGTAATGTGCGATGGCGCGTGCAATGCCAGAAATTTATCGCTTCCGTTGGAGCGGCTTCACATAAAGGACTGCACGAGATATGACAATGCAGTTGGACCTGTATTGGACATTTGAAAATGAACTTGAAAATGGGGTACCAGTGAAAACACAGAAAACACGTAAACAAGAATAAGGCGTTACACACGGACGAACGCTGGACTTTCAACTGTGCTTTATTGGAAATTGCATTGCCGCACAAGGCTTCTCACGCATGCAGTTTCCAATAAAGCACACGTGAAGGTCCAGTGTTCGTCCGTGTGTAACGCCTTCTTCTTGTGTACGTGTTTTCTGTGTTTTCGCTGGTACCCCATTTTCAAGTTCATAATGCACCAACTGTCCCAACAGCTACTGAACTGAAAGAATGTACTGAAAGAAAGTAGAAACTTCTTTTGTATATAGAAAAATAAAACGTTTCACTGTCTGCTTTTTCTATTACGTTGTCTCAATGACTGCGAAAGCATTCAAGCACGCATGGCTAAATATTTTGCGCATGTTTTTGCCGCACCATTTGTTGCTTATCGCAGAAAAAAAACACGCAAAAAAAGTATTAAGCCTTGCGTAGAGTAACTGTAGAAAATAATCCCTGGGGATTAACGGGTCATCTTAACCGAGGATAAAAAAGATTACACCATCTCCCACTAAAGGAAACCATGTGGGGATGGGAAGCAGCGCATGTATCGACATAAACTTCCGTTGATCACGGGCATCTTGCCCAATGTTGACGCTTCCTTGCAAGTGAAGCAGACCATGAATTCACTGTAGTTGCTGTTACTCGTTCCGAACTCTTGTTGGAGGACGCCACGCGGGTGTATCCCGCGTCTGCAGAATCTCCTTCCCCGACGTCATCACGTGATTGCTGAGAGAATGTAAGGGGGAGAGGCCACAGCGTCTTACTAAGCCCCTTACACAGGCCCGAACGCGTTAGCGCGTGCCAGCACACATGGTTTTGTCTGCGTTACGCCAAGCTAGGAGAGCATACGGCAGCCCGGGCCCCTAAAGTGCTTTGCACGCATTATAATCAAGGCGGTCGAAGAACAAGAGGAAGTGACTTCACTTTGGCGCTCAGATGGCTATGCTAGGTGGTAGAAAGCGGACGGTGGCCAACGGAACAACGGACACAGCCTCGAGCAAAAGCTGCTTCGCATGTAAAAGACCATCCGCATGGAGCACTTGAGTGGACCGACCGTTCATCTGGCGAGGTGCAACTCTGGGGACAAACAGTTGCCCGGTAAGTGGTAAATGTGAGCACTACTTCTTAGTCCATTGAGCTGATCTGTGGGGACTCACGGTTAGACCCGATGCCGTATCTCCTTGAATTCATTAATGGTTGTGGCAGCCCCATTAGTCCGCAGAAGGACGTACCACACATCCTTTTAACACCCTTTTGCTTTAGAGTGTAGGTACAAAAACAAAGTGGAAAATTTGAAGCGATCAAAGGGCACTTGGTGCGAGAGAAAATGCGGCGAGGCTAGAGGGTAGACATGACGCGCGTCGCGTTTTCCTCTAGTCGCGGGGTTGCATTTAGTAAATATTTAACATGGAAACCTTACCTTAAGTTCTGCGTGTAATTAGCGAAGTTCTGTCTGTCACTCATTCATCATGGACGTTAGTTGTCGGGATGGAGATGTGTCACCAAGCGTCAACGTGGGTGCATCCACATTAAACAGTGATGTACCGGTCAGACACCAATATCATTCGAACAAGCTCTCTTATATCGATATACGGTAAACATTCAACTACTTCTGCAACGACACGTTTACTTTCGTGTTATACTGATTACAGTAACAGATAGATTGTCATGACATGCATTTCATCTATATTTTTCAGGGCGATGGCTTCTGGATATCTTGTCGCCATGTCAACCATCGTGAGAACATATCGGTTTCCTTTGGTAGAAGCCGGCCTAGTCGGACCTATGGTATCCATTGCTACTCTCTGGAATGATACTTCAATGGTTGGTATGTTTCCAAAGGGTGACCGGCCAATTCGTCCTTTAGGAAACGTCCTCTGGCAGACGTCACAAGACTTCACGTATCTCTTCGCTTCGCTCTGTAGACCCGGCCAAAAGAAATCCTCAGTGATCTTCGCAACCGTCCTTCCTATGCCCTGATGGCCTGCCATAATGCTGTCGTGTGCCAAAGTAAGTACCCCTTGTCGTAGATCCTTTGGTACGAGCAACTGCAAAGCTTCCCTTCCTGACGCAAACCGGCATCTCCTATACAAAGTCCATTTAGTCGCTGACACTCGTGAACAGTCCCACCTTTTCTTTTTGGAGTTTTATTTTCTTGTTTGTCAAAGCATGCTTGAATGCACCTTTCTTCATTTTGCATTTCAGGAAACTCTTGCGGCGTGACCTTTAGTACCTCGACTGCAGGCACTTTCAGCGCAGCTACGGCCGGTGTGTCTTTTTTTGGCAAGATCTTGTCGTCACAGCCAAATATACTGCTTGGGCAGGTTCTCCACCCCCAATCTTCATTGCTTCATCGTCGTCCTTATATTCGCCATGTACTTCCTACTCCCTCTGAGGCAGTGCTGTTGCACTTGCGCCTGTACTCCTTCACGTTGGATCAGGCTCATCCACTTTCCTGACGCCTGGTAGATTACCCAATATGAGGTGGTAGAGTGGTTCCTCGAGGCACTTGACTGTAATCCAACCGCTGTAATAAGGCGTTGACACCTGTATATTGGCTTCCGGTAAGCATCGAACTGGGCTGTCAACCACTATAACAGACGACGTTTCATCTATCATGTCCTCTTCATGCACCAAACTCCGTCTCACCAAGGCTCTGTACGTGCCGCTATCTCCAAGCACCGTGTATTGCGTCCCGTACAACTCTCCATAGACAACCGGTAGATACGCTGTTTCATCCCTTTGCTGAGTGCTGTCTCTCTTCTTGTTGTCTTTGACACATCTGTTATCAGGAGCTTGTTGTCCGACTCTATCATGCGTGGTACTTCTTTCTTCATCGCGACTACACAAGCAGCTTGGCCCTTGTTCCGTAGTCGGCAATCTTTGGTGCGATGCCTTTTCCGTTTACAGTGTTCGCAAAACACCTGCATCTTACTGTTGTCTCCTCCGAGAGGACAGTGAAGGACACGATGACCGACACGGTTACACAAGAAACACCTCAGCATTTTTGGTATAGCACCCGCCATTGCTTGGTTTTCACCACCGTCCATTTTATAGGGATTTTCCTTTCTTTTACTTAAGTTGTTGGAGCCTTGCGCTTCAAGAAATTGATCAGCACACTAAGCATAGTCGTCAAGCCGCTTCAATGCTCGTTCTTTAAGGAACACACTGAGGAATGGACTACAACAAGTCACGAATTGCTCAATCACGATTCTATCTCGGTCACCTTCATATGTCTTCTCTGTGTCGGACATTTCTATCCATCTCTCGAAATAGTTTCTTCATCTACAAACAAATTGTTTACCTGCCCCTGTGTCTTCGGGTTTAAATTTTTGAAATCTTTCTCGAAATCCTTGAGCTGTTAACCTGAATCGCTGAATCAAAGCCTTTTTGACCTTGTCGTAGTCCATCGACTCGGACGCGGGCATTCTTCTAAACACACTCAAGGCTTCGCCTACTAAACATAGACATAGTGTTATCGCCCACTCACGTCTCTCCCATCTTTGACCGACAGCTATTCCTTCAAAACGGTGCAGATAAGCATCTAGATGATCCCTTTTATCATCAAAGGGAGCCATTAGCTTCCGCGGACAAACGCTCTTTGCTCTGGAAAGCTCCTGTTCTACTGATACGGATGACCTACTCTCATCATCTCTTACGTTAGACGCGTCTGCTGATCGCAACTTTAAGAGGCGTAACTCCTTCTCGGCTTCACGCGCCTTGCCAGCTTCCTTTTCCACACGCTCGAACAACGTCATTGACTCATCTCTGCTGAGTCCCAGCGCAGTCGCTACTCCCAACAATTCCTCGTAATCCATGCTGTTGTGACGTGAGAGACCAATAAGGTAGGATAAACAATCCTGGCAAGCTCGCCAATATTTCGTCATGGTCTCTATAGATGGAAAACGCGACGCAGGAACGTTGTGGATCACGAAAAATCTTTATAACCGGAAAACTCAATTATGAAGAACCCCAGTATCGAAACAGACACGCAAAACAACTACAACACTCCATTAAGCAATCATGTACAAAAAACTAATAGTCATATTTACAGTTCGTCACAAGTGCGTTGCATTGACGTAGCTGCTGCTTCGGGGTGAAGTCGTACGGCTGGTCGCGTCAGCGATATTCGCAGCGTCGCTGGTGTACAGCCGTGAGCTGTACCGCCGATGTAGCTCAGCAACGACGTCGAAGTCATCTCTCCGCAGCGGCTGCACCGCTCGTCCTTTCTGGTGCGTGGCCTACGGCGCGTAGCCTTAGGAAGTCAGGCTTGTCCTCACGGGGATGACGTTGATTTGCCCGAGCACTGTGAAATTGTGATAATAGACACAGTGACCTGGTTTCTTTATGTGAACTTTGAAGTGTTCATAGACGCACGTCATGTCACTAGCGATGAGGATGTGGTGTGAGTGCGCGCGTGGAGTGAAGGGAAGTGCATCGCTGAGACGCGTATAACGTGTTTATGATAACCATTGGCGACGAAAGGGAAAGAAATTACCAAGGGACGTCATGAGCAGTTTTTCAGGATGAAAATGACGTCATCCTCTTCAGTCCGTGAGTACCCAAATGGGTACATTTGAAAAACGCGCGCTATGCTCATATAGTCGAATACCGCTCGGCGAAAATGGGTTCTTCTGCACGCGGAAGCATCAGTTAACAAAATCCCCACGAGATGTCGTCGCAGGTTCATGTATGTCGCAGGTTCATGTATGTCATATTGTCTTATTTGCGGACAGTCAAGATGATATACAGCGACTGGCAGATGTATGCGGAAGGGAATGTGAGGCTCTAGGACTAGGATTTAGCGCAACAAAATGTGGATTGATGGTATTCAATGATCACTAAGACCATGTGGTCTTTATACAGGGCCAAAAAATACCGAGGGTAAGCGAGTACAAGTACCTCGGAGTATGGGTAAATGAGGGGGATAGATATATGGAGGAACAAGAGAAAGCATCGGTAGCAAAGGGAAAGAGGAATGCTGCAATTATGAAGCACAGAGCTTTATGGGGTTACAATAGGTACGAGGTGCTTCGAGGGCTGTGGAAGGGTGTGATGGTCCCGGGGCTTACATTTGGGAACTCAGTAGTGTGCATGAAGTCAGAGGTACAATCCGGAATGGATGTAAATCAAAGGACGGTGGGCCGCCTCGCGTTGGGCGCTCACGGGAAGACGACAAATGAGGCTGTAAAGGGTGAAATGGGATGGACAGGCTTGAAGTGAGGGAAGCTCAGAGCAAAATGAGATTCGAAGAGAGGCTGAGGAAAATGAGAACAGTAGATGGGCAGAGAAGGTTTTCAGGTATTTGTATAGAAAAAGTGTTAACACGCAGTGGAGAAAAAGAACTAGGAGGCTCACCAGTAAATATACGGCTAGCAGTGCGGGTTATATGGCAACAAGGAGCATTAAGCGGAAGGTCAGAGAGGCGGAGAGGACTTATTGGATGACAGCGATGGAAAAGAAGCCGGCTCTGAGTAACTTGGCTACGCCCCGTAGGCCAAGGTCGGGCTGCCTTAGAAACGCGTAGTTATAAAGCGAGATTCAGTAACGAAGAAGAACAATGTACATGCCGCGGGGGAACTAAGGAAACGATGGAACATGTACTGATTGAATGTGGCGATATTCACCCAGGTATACGTGTTGGCACGAGTCTACATGAAGCCTTGGGTTTTAGGGAAAACAATGGAAAGCTGCACACGTCCGCGATAGAAATAAGTAAGAGACGGTTAGAGTATTGGTGGCAGAAAAGTAGAGATAAAGAACAAAAATAAATAATGGGGGAAAAATAAGGTCATTCTGCCTTAAGAGGCAGAGAGATGGACAGTGAATTTATATTGTTTTGGTATAATAACATAGATTTAATCAATGTAGATAAGGTAATAGGCCAACATGAAACAAGGAAGCTTTTTTATTTCGTCGAGCCTGTGGCAGACATGTCACCGCCCCGTTTTAAAGGGGACGCTCATAGCATCCATCCATCCATGCTCTCGCAGTACAGACGAGTATGGCGGCATCACGGAAAGAAAGCGCGCGCAAGTGACCAGGTGAGTTTAACTTTTTTCATTCAATAAATACTACATATGTCTTCTTAAATATTGTATATTAACGTTCAGGATATATTAGAGAAGGAGCATGGAAAGTTTCGGCCTGTTCCTACGTCTTGCCTTAGAGATAGCGCAACTTATTTACAACTGTACCCAATTGGGTACTTCCGGTCATTACGTTGAAAATAAATTTGATTCTGTTGATTGTTACAGGCAAGTTACTCAGCGATGAGGAGATTCAAGAGCTACTCTTTCAGAGCGACATTGACTTGTCTGATGAAGACGACATTCTGGATGAGCCACGCAGCAGCAGTGAATGCTCAGGTAGCAGCAGTGACGACGATGACGAAGTTGAAGATGACACGCCAGCTAGCAACAAAGTTCAAGGTCGTGGCCCCATTTGGAAAGCGACAGAGTGCGTGCTCCGTTTCAGTTATTTGTTTTGAAGATAACAGCATTATTTGACTGCAGCCTATTGAGTTTACCTTGTGACTGGTACTTTTTATTGCAGCTTCCCTCTCAGGTGCACTTCGGACTCTGCACCGTGCCAAGTCCACTCAAGGTTTCCCATGTCTCCGTTTGCCTACTTTGCGAAGTATTTTCCAGAACCCTTTTGGAAGCTCTGCGCAGAACAAACAAATCTCTGTTCTGTTCAGATGCGTGACCACAGGTCAGTGCGAACGTCACCGGCAGAAATGAAAAAACTTGCCGGAATACACACGCTAATGGGCCTTCTCGGACTCCCAAGAGCAAGACTCTACTGGTCCCGCATAACGGCTGTGCCTCTTGTCACAGGAAACATGACACGCGACCGATTCTTCGAGTTACGCCGTATGCTGCACTTCGTGGACCTCAGCCAAACAACCGATGCACAAACTGAAAACAAGTTGTTCAGAGCGGAACCCATCATCGAGTCATTTCGAAAAGCGTGCCTCGAGCTACCGCGTCCAAAAGCAGTATCTGTCGACGAACAAATGATTCCATTCAGCGGACGTTGTCCTGCCCGACAATACGTGCCCAGTAAACCAAATCCCGTCGGCCTTAAGAACTTTGTTTTGACGAGTTCTGATGGACTTGTCTTAGATTTCGGCATCTACACAGGTAAAGGAACTGTTCCTGAAGCCGATACGAAAAAACTTGGTCTTGGCGGGGCAATAGTGAAGCGTCTTCTGCATACAGTGCCGGAAGAACAACCAGTTCATGTGTTCACAGACCGTTTTTTTACAGGTTTGAAGCTCGCCAAATACCTTCTCCGAAGGAATGCACATCTTACCGGTACAATTATGGCAAACAGAACTGGAGGTGCGGCATCAAAGCTTCCAAACGAAAAGAACATGAAACGAGGCGAATCATGATGCGTTGTCCGCAGTGATGGAGAAATGTGTCTCACGAAGTGGAAGGATCGAAAAGCAGTCATGATTCTTTCGACTGCCTGCGGCATCACTCCAGAAGGCACTTGCAGAAGATGGTCGGAGGAAGAGAGGAAGAAAGTAGATGTGCCGCAGCCGCACTGCATCAAAATATACAACAAAAACATTTGCGGTGTTGATCTTGCGGACAGATACGTGTCCTATTACAGGACAAAAATACGTACGAAGAAGTGGACCATTAGGGTATTTGCCCACTTTCTAGACCTAGCGGTCGCAAATGCCTGGATTGAATACAGGAATGACTGCAAACTCATGGACGTTGCAGCAAAAGATATTCTCGATCAATTCGAGTTTAAGAACCGAGTTGCGGAAACGCTAATTCGCGCCCACGTCGACGAAATGCAAGAAGCCGTAAACGAAGTAGAGCAGGATCTTGAAATTGGCGAGACTGCTGCACTCCCTAAACGTACCAAGGTGACTTCCATGCCGCCAATTGAGGTCCGATTGGACAAGTACGGGCATTTTCCAGAGCATGTGCCCTTAAAGTCTCAGATGAGATGCCGCAATCAAGGTTGCAGCGGAAAAACACGCGTTAGGTGCACTAAATGTGACCTGTTTCTTTGCATCCTCAACAGAAACTGCTTTCTTGACTTTCACTCATGTTAGGCCTGTTGTACCCAAATGGGTACAGCTAATTTCTCGTCTGAAATTACAGTTTTCGTTTTTTCTTCTTCCGTAAAGTGTTTCGGGGCTTTCAAATGGTTGCAATAAAGAGATTATAAGAGTTTACCCTGGCTAGTTTTTCCTCAGTTCTGAAGAGGTTATATCCACGAAGCCAATGATGATTGGAGAGCCGGCTCGGAGATACTCGGGTTTTGCCTGCGTTATTATCATCATCAAGGCTCTCGAAGAACAAGAGGAAGAATACTTGTCTCTCGCGCGAGCTGCACCTGCAGCGGTCCCCTCTGGACTAGGGTTACGCTTACGGCTCGGGACTTTGCCCCAGCTTAGGAACCTGACGATGCAGCTCCAAAAACTCTTGAAAGGAGGGTGCATTGTCATGAGTGTATTGGCATGGGGAGAAAACATAGAGAAGAAGAGGAAGAAGAAATAGGATAGAAGAACGTGTTCCAAATGAAAAAAAAATACATAGGAGAAAGAAAGAAAAAGAAGAGATATTGAAGACAGAAATAAGAAAAGAGCCTGAGGAAGAAGCAGCAAAACAGGTGCACGAGAGGCGACGTGGCCAGAAGAGGAGAGAGTACGCGAGGAACGAGAAGAGGCGCGGGTGGGCGGTGGCGGCGGCATGACGTGCGACCCGAGACGGCTAGCAGTGCACCTGGCAAGGGCGTGCCCCAGCCTTCGCAGCAACGTCCTGTGAGCTGCGGGAGCACGGCCAAGTAGAGCTCGGGCACAACAACGTTATCCACGTGAGGGCACGCGAGGCTTCCTACGGCTACGCCCCGTAGGCCAAGCACCGGAGTGGACGAGCGGTGCAGCTGCTGCGGAAAGTTGACTTCGACGTCGTTCCTGAGATATACAACGGCGGTACAGCTGACGGCCGTATACCAGCGACGCTGCGAACATCGCTGACGCGACGAGTCGTACGACTTCACCCCGAAGCAGCAGCTACGTCAATGCAACGCACTTGTGACGAACTGTAAACATGACTATTAGTTTTTGTAGCGTTAGCTACACTTGCCTAGCCGCAGCCGATTTCGCGCGGTTCCTCATCAGCCGTGCTGCGGATGCGCGAGGATCAGTGCGGAGCCGGCATCTCACGCGCTCTCCGCCACCGCCGCGCGCGGCTCGCCGCTGGTGGTGGCGGAGAGCGGGAGGAGTGGCGTAGTAGCCGGGCAGACAGGCTAGCGCCGGCGCGCGCGACTCGCCGCTGCTGCTCTGCGCATTCGAGATGGGGTGACGTTGTAGCCATGGCGCGCGCAGCTATTCGCCTTCGCTGTGCAGTCGCCGTCTTACAATGCGCTGGTGCCGCTGGATAGCGCCTCTGACTGGCGTTTGCAGGTGGGTAACGTCATGGAGAAGGAGAGCGCAAATGCTGCTCCACGGCGCAGAAGAGCCGAGAAGCTTATGTCATCGGATCCCGAAGTAGTTTCCTGGCCATTAGCAGTTCAGCGTACGAAGAATGAAGAAGCAACCTGACATTGAGCAAAAATAAATATGTATGTGCCACATAATACGTATACCGTGTGTGTGTGTCATTGAAGGAGCAGTAAGCATGACAATCAAGCAAATCCTAGACAATCTGGAAAGCTCAGAATAATCAGCTGAACCTTTGCTAACGCTACGTATATCGTGGCATAGCCGAGCTAAGCCACTGCAAATTTTTTGCACATTGTTGCTTAAGAGAGTTTTATAGTTGTTTTGCGTGGCTTTTTTATACTGGGGTTCTTCATATTTGTGTTTTCCAGTTATACAGATCTTTCCTGATCCACAACGCTCCTGTGTCGTGGTTTCCAGCTATAGAGACCATGGCAGAGATCAACCATGTTTTTCTTTCTATTTCTTCTCTTTCTTTCTTTCTTTCTTTCTTTCTTTCTTTCTTTCTTTCTTTCTTTCTTTCCTTCTTTCTTTTTTTCTTTCTTTCTTTCTTTCTCTCTGTGTACTCGCTCTGTCACCCATAAGTGTTATTGCATTCTACGCCACACAAATCGGCGCAGCGGGAGAGTGCGCGTCCAGGCGTACGTGTTTGGGGAGCATACAGAAGTTAAGAAGATTATATTGCACGCGCAAAGTTATTCGTGATGATGATAGCTTCTTGTCGAGGCGAATCCAGGGTTTGCCAAGCTTAAAGAGCTGCGCTCTTAAAATGTTCGACGATTCACGGTACTTTGTACAAGAGCATAACCGGACCCTAGCAAACTTTCACAAAGGGATATTCAATAAATATGTGTACTGTAGATAACTCGTTAATTATTAAGATCACCATCCGCTCGATGGGTTTCAACCAACAGTCATAGAGCTAGTTTCGTAGGGAGCTGCTGAAAGATATTTTTGAAGAGAGCGCTAACCTCACCCTAGCAAACTTTCACAGGGGGATGGTCAATACATGTGTGTACTGTAGGTAACGCGTTAATTATTGATTGAGTTGCTGATGATACCCGACCGCTCTTGGAACCAGTCTCATACGGAACTGCTGACATAGAGCATTCTGAAGAGCCTTCGTGCATCCTCTGGTCGGACAGCAGGTTTGCTCCATATATGGAGTTATTTTAAGCACGAACCTTAAAAAACATAGAAACGCAGGTGTTCTTTATGTAATTCGATTGTTTCTTTTAATGAAAGGTCACTGGATGACAGGCAATACCTCATTCATACAATCACGGCTTGTACGAATTTCTGGGTGATTTGAATTTTTCTGTGGTCCCGGCTAAGGCTCATTAACCTGCAATGTAATGATGTACGGTTGTTACGAACCGATTTTCGCACGGTGACTTTTGATACGAACGTACGCTACCACACAGGTACGAACAGGTGCTGCTCGTGCTGTTACGGAAGACAAGGCAATCAGGCGCGGTCATGCGCGCCGCGCCATCAGTTTGTTAGAACAGGCCATCAGCGGCGCGTCGTTACCTCCGATATATCCGAGACTATGGGCGCGAATCTTGGATGCCTCAATGTGCCTTCATGTACCTTTGCGTTTAGACTACAGATGACGCTAACGTAGCGCTCTCTATCTATCCCTCTTTTTTTAACGCCTCGACGCGTGCTGGTGTGCTCGAGGCAGCGTCATTGTACTTTTTTTGCACGTGCCTGCCATGTAGATGCAAGCCGTGTCTTCGCGAAGGAGCTAGGCCTAGCAACATCAACATGCACGGCTGTCGGGGACGCGCATACTTGCCAACCCAACTCTACAATTTCCACAGAAGATCCCTAAATTTTGACCAAACCTCCCGATTGTGGGGGCACGGCCGTAAATCTCCCCAAAAATCTCCAAAACCCCGCCGCGATAACAAAGTAATAACAACAATGGACAGCACTTCTTGAATTTTCTGGTGTTCAATCGCGTGCACAGCGCTCCATAAGTCATTTTCGTCGCAGCACTCTGATGTCATGGGTTAAAGCGCACTAAGATTTGGACGGAACTACTAGCTGTCAGGGGTCACAGCACACCTGGTTAATTAATTACACACGCGCGCACGCGCCGCATATTTACCAGTAGAAGTATGATTTTTGACATCTAAAGACATTATTGGTAATTCTTCAGAACTGTTCATGACGTTGCTGCGTCCTTGCGAAACAATAATTGAAAACATACGCCAGCTTTCTTTTGTCGCAGAATAATTTTCTATGTTTTCTGGTGGTACGAATTTCAGATGATAGCAATATTTTTGGCGACACCATGGGATTCGTATGACCGAGGTTTTACTGCAATACCCAAAAACTGCGTGTTGCTCAAGATCTTCGTTTCTTTCTATCTATATCTATCTATATGGCCGCCTACATCTGGGTGCTGTCATGCTCGGCTCCTTGACTTGGCTTAGAGCAGATTTGGCATGGGAGGGTAAGAGGATCTGGCGACTATGACTGTCGGACCATGATATGAATAACGTGAAAATCCTGTCGCGTACGTCGTCAAAGCCTTTCCTTCAGACGTGTAGCTCATACCCGTTTACCACGGTCCGCGGTGTAAATGTATGCGCCACAGATGATTGACGGTTAAAATCTACCCAGGAATCGCGAGAACATACATTGGTAATTTTATAGCGAGAGCGTTAAGAACAACCGACATTGGCGGCGTTGACCCGACGAATGGAAAGAAAGAAAATTAGGATCCAAGCAGGAATCGAACCAAAGCATTCTGCGTGGCAATCAGATATTCTACCACAGAGCCACGCCAGGTCTATAAACTGGTTTAGAAAAACAGCCTATGCAGGCGTAATGGCGGTGCAACGTCAATTGTGGTTGTGGTGCTGGCTATCTAATTTTACAAGAAGGCAACAAACACTACATGTGTACTCCTACAATACAGGCGTCATATTATGAGGAACCACTTTATTCAGCCGTGCTCGAGCCGAAATCACATTGATGATGATATATACAGACGACGAAGATGCACAACTGATGATGATATGTAAAGAGGAGGAAGAGTCATTCACTTTTCGTGCTCATACTATTTCCCTCGCGCGGTAGAAGCAGCCGCCGGGCCGCCTGCGAATATTATGAAATGCGTCGGGTATAAGGCTTTAAACGAGATACATGCACTTTGTCCCACGGCAACGGTGATCAGATGGAATGCGAAGAGGGCACACGCGGTAATTAGCAGGGGATGTCTGTTCGACGACCGTGTACTGTCCAATGAAACGACTGGTGAACTTCTCGCATAAGCCGGCAACGCGCAGTGGAGTCCAGAGAAGAACTTCGTCGCCAGGGGAAAAAGTCACAACACGGCGAGACGAAGTCGTAGTGAGGATTTCGAGTTTCCCGGGAAAGGCCGGTTTTAATACGGGCTAGGTGACGACACTGTGCGAAGCGAGACAGAAAAATTGGGGGACACTTAAGCTTCGCCTTTAAGGGTTGAACGCGGTAGCGATATCCTGCCCCTAGTGCAAGTGTTTAAGAGATGCGCGCACTAAGGTGTGTGCCTTATGTAATGAGTAGCATTCTTTAAACCAGGAGCAATTATGCGCGAGGAACTTTTTCGATGTTGCGATGCACCCACTACGCGGTCTTAAGGGAATACGCGCAGTAATGTGTGTGCCTTTTGTAATGAGTGGCTGTCTTTAAACCACCAAGTCGTTATGATATTGACATGGTGTGACGCCGGATGGCAATGTACGCTTGTACCACGCAACATTATTGCGATATTACATCTCGTACTGTGACACCTGTATACAGGACGCGCATTTTTGGGAAGCATGAAAGTTACTTTCAGTGCAGCTGCAAGCAGAGGCGTGGCTGTGCAATGAAGAAAAAAAGCAGAGGCGTGGCTGTGTGGTAGAACACCTGCTTGCCACGCAGACGACCTGGGTTCGATTCTCACTCGGCCCCAACATTTTTATTATTTATTTTATTTGCAGCTTTTTCAATTTTTTGGTCACAAAGCAGATGACGACAGGGAGAGCGGGGAATGCGGTCGACAGGCGCGCGAGAGGGGGGAGAGGGGGCCGTGTAGGGTAGGAGAGAGAGGGGGAGGGGACACGCATGCGCTGGCGCTCTTCGCTGCGTTCCGCAGGAGAGAATTTCGGCATGTCGAGCCCGTATTTCAGAGGAGTCCACCGAAGGAAGTGCTGGACCAGGCCCGTAGCCTGGAGGGGGGGGGGGCTAAAGGCCCGCCCCGCCCCCGACATTGTGGTGAAGTATGTGTTTTAAGCAAAAATTGATAACGAAAATAGGTATTTTTCTCAAATAGTCAAGGTTATCAGCAAGTGGGCCCCCCTCGAAAAGAATTCCTGGCTACGGGCCTCCGCTGGACTGAACGCGTGCAGCGCTCTACCACTTGAAGGAGAGGAGACTAGAGGAGGAGAGTAGCGCATGCGCCGCGAGAGCAGAAGGGAGAACGCAGGAGAAGAGCAAGCAGGTGCTGGGAGAGAAGTGGAGAGAGTAACGCAGAGATGTTGGAGAGAGGGAAGGAGGAGTGTTGCGCATGCTAGCGTGAGTGCGGACGCCCACGCCAACGCCGCTCGACATACACCCGAGCAAGAGCTGCTTCGCATCTAAAATTGTTCAGAGAAAGGAGCTGTTGAGGGTGCAGGTGCCGAAAGGAACGAGACGTCCAGAGCCAAACTCGGGGAGCGGCCATGGACGAGGAAGAATGGAGAAATGGTAATGCGTTGCGCAGCCGTATTGTAACCGAATGTCACGAAGGGCAGGATTGCATCCCAGTTCGTGTGGTCGGGGTGGGTGTACATCGCGATCATGTCCGAGAGGGTCCGATTAAAGCGTCCTGTCAATCCGTTTGTCTGCGGATGGTAGCCAGAAGTTGCCGTGTGAATGATGTTGGAGGCACGCAAAACTTGGTGAACAAAAGAAGACAGAAAGACTTTGCCGCGATTGCCGAGGAGAACGCGTGGCGCTCCATGGAGTAAAACGATGTTGCGCAGAAAGAAATCGGCGACTTCAGTGGAAGTGGCAGATGGTAGAGAGGCTGTCTCCGCGTAGCGGGTAAGATGGTCAACGGCCGTGACAATCCAACGATTCCCATTCGATGTTGTAGGAAGACGGCCGTACAAGTCTATTCCGACTACATCAAAAGGCAAGGCCGGACAAGGAAGTGGTTGCATTAAGCCAGCAGGAGCAGTCGTGGGTCACTTTCGCCGTTGGAAATGAACACAGGAGGCGACATACTTGGCCACGGCTGAAGACAGGCCAGGCCAGGAGCAGCGACTTCGTATTTTGTCGTAAGTTTCATGATAGCCTAAATGACTGGCGGTTGGGTCAGCGTGAAAAGCTTCCAGAACCTCACGTTGTAGAGAACGTGGTAAGACTGGGACCCATTTGTTTCCATCGGGGTGGTAAACTTAGCGATATAAAGCACCACCGTTAAGCTTGAATTGTCTAAGTTGTCGACGGAGTCGGGCGTTTGGAGCAGCAGAAGAGCCGTTGATGCGTTCAACAATAGTGCGGCAGCAGTGGTCGACACGTTGGTGCGAAACGAGGACGGATGGGGCGCCGGATGATAGCCAACTTAGCGCTGCGATGGGAAAGGCAGTGTCGGTTTGGAGCGACGATGGTTGGTTATCTTCGCTGCGCAGAGGGCAGCGTGATAGGGCGTCGGCGTCTTGGTGCTTCTTTCCAGACCTGTAGGTGACATCGAAATCGTACTCCTGCAAGCGAAGCACCCAGCAACCAAGGCGATCCGATAATGTTTTCAGTGACGAAAGCCATCAGAGTGCGTTATGCTCGGTAACGACTGTAAAGTGGCGGCCGTGGAGATATGGGCGAAATTTTTGTACTGCCGAAACAACAGCAAGGCACTCCTTCTCGGTGATCGTGTAGTTCTTTTCTGCAACGGTAAGAGCCCGCCTAGCGTAAGCGACGACGCGTTCGCGCGAGATGTTGTCACGCTGCAGGAGAACCACACCTAACCCTGCTAGCGTCAGTGTGAAGGATAGTGGATGTGTCGGGATCGAAGTGGCACAGTACCGGATCGCACGTAAGGGCTTGCTTTAACGCCAGGAACGAACTCTCGCAGTCTTCGGGCCAAACTAAGGGCGTGTTACTTGCGAGGAGTTGATGGAGCGGAGACGCAAGTGCTGCGAAGTCGCATATGAAGCGCCGGAAGTAAGAAGCCAGCCGAAGAAAGCTGCGCAGGTCTTTTTGACGCTGTGTATGGGGAAAGTTGAGGACGCCGGCAGCTTCTGAGGGTTCGGCCGAATCTCTTCTTTGCTGACTAAGTGGCCCAGAACCTTAATTGTCTTGCTTGCGAAGCTATATTTTTTCGTATTGAGCTGTAGGCCGGCTTTTGCGAGGCAGGTCAGGGCTTCCTCAAGACGTCGCAGATGTTGCGAGAACGTGGATGAAACACTACTATGTCGTCAGGATAGCAGAGATGTGTTTTCGATTTCAGACCACGCAGTACGCTGTCTATCATGCGTTTGATGGTAGCGGGCGCATTACAAAGCCCAAAAGACATCGCATTAAACTCGTACAGCCCGTCTGGGGTACAAAATGGAGTCTTCTCTTTGTCAGACTCCGACATCGGTGTTTGCCAGTAGCCTGATCTGAGGTCAAGGCTAGAAAAATACTCGGCGCCATCAAACAAATTCAGTGCGTGTCGATCCGTGGCAGAGGGTAAACATCTTTTGCGTTATTTTTTTAGTGCACGGTAATCGACGCAGAAACAGACTGTTTCATATTTCTTTTGTACTACAACTCGGGATGACCAGGGACTCGAGGAAAGACGTACGATGTTTCGTCGTAGCATGTCTGAGACGTTTTCCTCGATGATCTTGCACTCTGCCAGAAACACGCGATATGGGCGCCGGTGAATAATACGGGTGACGTGAACAGCGCGTGTGATACACAAGGACGAAGAACCGACGAGGACTAGCGCTGACGGGAGCCGTCAGTCTGATTGCTGTCGGTAGCGGCGGTACTCATGCTGAGGACGGGTGAATTCACGTCAAACAAAGAATGGTGTCGGTTCAATAGGGCGAGCAAATCATGACTCTGTGCAGGTGCGAGGTCAGGGCTTATGGTTGGCCACAGAGGTGTAGAAGAGGCATTGAGTGGCGGCGATGTTGACTCTGGTAGTTCGTGGCTCGGAGGGGTAACAATCGCAACGGGATGAGTGTCGACCGCGCAAGTCACTGTTGATCCACGGGGCAGCAGTACAAATCGGGGGTTTGATTTAAAGTGGTAAGGAAGAAAGACCTGTCAGAGAAGCAAATAAAGCCTGGAATTATCACAATGCCTCGAGACAGGGTATGGCCGTAAGGAAGATTGAGGACATCGCTATCCACAATGTCGTTGGAATTACCGCTTATAATTTCTTCTATAGATGATCGAAGAACATAATCTGAGCTGGTGACAAGGCGAATGCGCCCTTCGTGCTCAGGCGAAGAAGTCAGTAGCATTAAGATGTATGAGGCGCTGATCCCAAGATATGGAAGCGGACGCAGAAGATAAGAAATCCCACCCAAAATGAGTTTCTGGGTGCACTCACGAAATACCGCAAACACAATGTGATGACAAATGCCATCTATGCTGACATGAACCGTACACTGTGCCAATGGACGAATGATAGAGTTGGTCACTGCACGGAGAGGTGGGCCGCAGTAAGGTGTGGTCACTTTTCACTTTTCGCGCTCGCAATATCAGCTTAACATCTGTGGTTTCATTGTTCGCTCCGGTTTTAGAGCAGTCTCATAAGCATTACATTTGCATTCCTGTGATTCAGCAAGCTATATTGAAGCATTCCTCGACCCCGCAGGAATACATTAACGGAAGTTACATATGACATTCACATGATTGCACCATAAAGTGCACTTAGTTTTGATAATACTGATGTATGTAGTCATCCGTGAGGGCTGACGTTACGTCGCACCATAAGTTACCCTTTAAACGCCAGTGTTGTCGACCTGTCTGGAAAAGCCCATCATGTGCACACAGCTACTACACTTACAAACCGACGTTGACCCACCTTGTGATACTTGGCTCAAAGCCATAAAATACATCATAGAAGTACTCGCTGACTGCTTCGCATGAAACGTTTCCCGCAACGCGTGGGATCTGCCGATTTTTTAGAATGCCATGCTTAAGGTCGCTGCGTGAAGAGTTACTTAAGGCTATTGCCTTAATATCTGGCCAGCGGTAAGGAGGGCGTGTTGTTAACGGAGCCGGTGAGCCAGCACAATGAGCACTTATGAACCAACAGCTCTGTGAATTAGAGCCCCGAACTTTGCCGTTTGGTGTTCCTCATGTTCGATGAATGGTTAGAAGACTCCAATTTTTCTAAAACGTTCGAAATCTTTCTTCGAAGCAAATAGGTCGAAGGAAGATTTCGTACGGGCTGATTATAAAGTACATCGCCGCAGACAACTGCGCGATAACTTTGACCATCTGGGCTTTGTAAAGCCCTACTCCACGTATGGTGTAAAATAACTTCTTGCATTACGTGCCCACGGGAATGCAGCCGCTGCACCTAGGATAACACACGCCACCTGATCTGTTCTAACTTGCTGGCTGTTAGAACAGATCGGCTGCTCCATTTTTACAGCGAAAGCTGTTATGAGATAATTTCAACGGCCGTTTTTGGCGCCGTAATTGTCCGCCGCCGCCGCCGCTGCCGGTGACCATAATCACTATCGCATGAAATAAGAAAAAAAAAGGAAATAAGAAAAAAATTTCCGAGATGCAACGAGGTTCGAACCTGAGATCTCTGCGTGGGAGCCCAGTGTTCTACCTCAGCGCCATGCCGACGCTTGAAACTGCATTGCAAAAAGACCCTAAACAGGCTTCATGTCGGCAAGGAACCACATTACCATTTGTAATGTAGTGTGGTAGAAGAATGAAATAACAACCAGGCGTCACACAAACGCGAATTCTCTAACCGGGCCTCACACAATGCGAATTGCGCAACGAGTGGGTTGTTGAATGCTTTCAACCCATTACAAAGGCCTCTGCGATAATTTTTCATCGTCATCAGGCACATCAACAAAGTGCGCATAATGCCTTACATGCGTTTAGCAGGTACCACGGCTCTCCGTAGAATGACGAAAAATGGTATCGTGCCTGCTTCCCTACTTCTAAAAAATTACAATGATTTATAGCGTAGTGAGTTCCTCGCAAGTGCACTTGTATTGGTTGCCAAGGAAGCCCATAAGTGCATGATCCATTTCCTCGGGGTCTCAGTAAAGTTCTTCGTCCCCCCCCCTCTCTCTCACGTCAACGTATGTTATACAGCATGGCGGGAGAGGGAAATAGCGACCGGGCGTCACCCAATGCAAATTGCATAACTGGTGGGCCGTTTAAAGCTTCCAACGCATTACAAATGCTGAGTCATAATTCTTCATCGTCATCACTCGTCGCGTCAAGAAAGTGCACATAATGCCTTACAGACGTGTAGCTGGTGCCTCGCTTCTCCGCAGAATGACGAATAATGGCTTAGTAGGTGCTTCCCAACTTCAAAAAATTGTGATTTATGGCGTAGTGGGTACCTTGCTAGTGTACCTGTATTAGTAGTCCCAAGAGAGCTTACAACGGGCTCTAGAAACGTCGCCCTTCCAGCTTTCGTTGTGACTGTCCTGCGGTTTCAGCGCGGGCCTCGCGTTTTTTTTTATGTTCTACAGGATAAATTGTAGACCAATGGTTCCACTAAAGCAAAAATAGTGCTGTGAAAGTTAGAGTGTAAAGCGAACTATTTCCATTCAAGTGCGCTTTTTTCCCGCGCCATTCTTTTTGGCAGGGCATCGTTATGCCCAGCGCGACTTTACGGTGGTTAAAATGCGCACGGTAAAGTCGAACGTAAGGCAAGTTGTGTGATATTCATCGTCCGGATCATCTCTAAGACTCCATTGTTTTTGTTTCAGTTTATTCTAGGTGTATCATACAGTAATTATTTACAGGTAGTATACACATGATGGTGAAATAATAAATCCAACAGGATCATCGCTTAATAAAACACATCTGCAAACAAGTTCTGGTTAGCACAGATAACGTAGGGGCAATTACCATTGAAATGAAAAATGCGTAGCGAAGCTGCGGGACACGTTGTCGGGGTAAAAAACCTTTTCACACAGACCAAACCAGTTCAGTCCTCGCTAAGTATCAGTCTACGATCACAACTTATTCAGCCAATAGAGTGTACCATAGTATGATTTTAACGGCAAGAACGAGCATGTGAATATATTGCATTTGATGGTACCTATAAGTACGAAAAAGAAGATAACATTTTGAAGCAAACATGGTGGACTTGGTGCTAGTATTCTGGAGTCAAGATATCTACCAGGAAACTCCAAACAAATTTGCAGAATTTATTATTTAAAAGATAAATAAACAGTTCAGATATATGACGGCTACAATTTGCTTCAAATAGCCTAGAACCATTCAGTAAAAAATTAAGTACTAATATATTAGTGCGAATAGCCTGACCTAGCTAAAACAGCTGCTTGGGCGTGTTGGTTCCTATTTAGGTAGTTCATACAGCGCAAACAATACTGAAAACAAAGCAATAAATAGTTCTAGATCAGCGCTCTCTGTGCGTCTCTCTGCGTGTTGCGTCTTTTTTACGTTGCTTAAACTTTCTTATGAATACCCGAAAGCTGAACGTCCCGAGCTGACGAGAAGTGAAAATTAAGTGTTTCCCCGGTAAAGAGTAGTGTAGGTAATACTGTTGTGAACAATGACACAGTATATTATTCATAATACGCATTCATTTGAGGGTCATGTTATTTATGACGGCGTTTCATAAGCTAGTTTTTTGTTTTCCATCAATCCTGCTGACACCGACACCGGTGTCGCAATGTCTTGTCAGGTATCACCAAATATGGTAGACACCGTAGACGCTCAATTTTCGTGTTTGATGAGGCACCTAAATGATTCGCCTTAGAAAAACGGGGTTCCTGCGCACTAGTACTGCGAAGACTGTGGAAACAGGGAGGCTGGTGGCCTTCCCTTCCTCATTTCCCTCCTCCTCATCCTCACTTCCTTTTACCAACCCCTTGCTATACTGTAGTATACATGACTATGCTAAGCTTTACCCTCTCCCTTCCACCTTTTCCTCCTGTTCACCCTCACTTCCATTTCCCACACTCACTATTTACTGTACAATACAGGGCTAGAGTAACCTAGACTTAGGGGAGTGTCCAAAGCGCCGCGCGAGTACATGGGAGGAGCGAGGATCTCTTTGCACTGGACTCCCGCACCGCCACGCGCGACCCGTGGGCTTTCTGCGCTCGAGAAGCCGCGTCAAAGCGGCGGGCGCGTCCTGTGCGCTGCATAGTTTGGTCGCTGTTAGCCAGCATTTCCATAATATGGGCGATATTGAATACGCCATCCATACAAAGGAAACTTTATTCAACCAGTATACGCAAGCGCTAGAAGTACTGATACACTAAATACTTACAAAATTGAGTTAGTGTAACTTGCGGAAAGGCTAGACACATTTTTACGCAGTCTGCAATAATACACTGTGAGCTTACTAAGAAACTATGGAACAAGAAACATGTTACCAAAAACATCACACATCTCAAAGAGGTAAACAAAAACAAAAGGAAACACGGGGGGAGGTGCGCGTAGCGTTGGGCGTCGCATGACTTGTTTCGTTTTCTTGAATCGATATGGCGCTGCTTGATATTCCAGTTTCCGTCCACGTAATACGAAAAACGAAGTGTACCAGCGAGTTAAAAAGGCATCAACAACTCTCACACCCTGTTCTTCAACTAGGTATACGAAAACAATCAGATAAAGTTGATGTAAAGCCGGTAGCTACACGCTGTGGGTGTCGAGGAGCTTCTGCCTGGCACCGACCGTCTCCAGATCACGTGCATTGTCACCAAGAATACTCATTGGGGGAACATTCCGTTATTCCTTTGCGACAGTGATGTAGCTGTAACACCAAAGGCGCGCCAAACAAGGTGTCATACAGCATTAGTAGCAACACAATTGAATAACGCACGCTTAGTTCTCTCGGAGTGGTCACAATTCGCGCATCTATGTTTTGGTGTAATGTGCCACCGCGTTGATGCGTCGGTAAACTACTCCATCTGCTAAGCCAGGTGAACTCATGAACCAATTCGGGAACCTTGCTTTTCTTCCACCAGGAAAGTAAAATTTAGTGAACCAGCATACGTTAGCCCTAGAGGGACTTCTATACTAAATACTTTATAAATTGCTTCATTATAACATACACAAACGCTATCCACAAAGGAAAGTTTATTAAAATGGTATACGCCAGCGCTAGAGGGACTTCTGCACTAAATACTGATAAAGTGTGGCAATATAACTTATACAAACCCTCGACGCAATTTTACGCGGACTGAAATTATACAATGTGCGGTAAGAAACTATAGAACAAGCAACATTTTAACAACAGCATCATACCTCCCAAGCAGGCGAACTCAAACCAGCAGCGGCCACCTAAAGCTCATGGAGCCAGTTTCATACAGAGTTGCTGACAGAGTATTACGAAGAGCCTTCGTGCGTCCTCTGGTCGGAAGGCAGGTTTGCTACGCATATATATTTATCTCAAGGACGAAGCTTAACAATGATAAAAACGACGAAGTTTTTTATGTTATTCCTTTGTTTTGTTTTAATCAAAGGTCACTGGATGACAGCATATAGTTCCCTAAATGTGGGTGTTGCTCAACCTTTCGTTACTTCTTGCGTTGACATGCCTATTCAATCCCATATGGTAATCAATGAGGTTTGCGAAGAATTAAAACCTTCTTGCCACAGATTGCAGCGGAAGTAGAGTGTTCTCCTGATATATGCGAAATCTGGAGGGGTAAGGTAGAAGTGAATTCGCATTAAAAGGAATGGCGCAAAACAGAAGTACATTTATTAATACAAACGACAGGACGGCAGTCGTCTTCGCACTTTTCCTGCTATCCCAGCGTTAGAGGGAGCATTCATAAAGTAATCTCACAATAAACTTATTCTCATGACAAAAACTCATAGGGTCTTTTATGTCTTTTTGTAAGACGACTCTAATTCGAAAGCCACGCGGTGTAGTTACTTTGTCTTGCATTTTGTATCACGTGACCATCGGTTTTTGATTGGTTTAGTCGCGCGGACGCCGCGAATGTGAAAACAAAACGCGCTCTAGGAACGCTCGAGAGGCACCTCGCCCGGAGTTTTCGTTTCACTATGAATGACCGTGTTATTTACAATGTCTTGCTTAAAGTCAGCTCTGCACGCTTTACCTATTTAAGGCCTTAATATCTGGCCAGCACTGTGCCGGGCGTGTTAATAACTAAGCCAGCGAGACAGCACCAATGACCACTAACGAACATACAGCCCCGCATTTTGAGCCCCGCAATTTGCCGCTTGGTGTTCCTGAAATTCGAACGAAAGTTACATGATTCCAAATATTCTAAAAGCTTCGAAATCTTCCTTCGAACCGAGTATTTCGAAGAAAAAGTTCGTAGGGGCTGATGATGTACTGCGTCGTAGAGAAAAGCTCGATAACCTTGGCCGTCGGATAACCTTGAACGTATTGTGTACAATAATTTATTGCATTACGTATTCACAGCAATGCACCCACCGCACCTAGGATTACACCCAGAACCTGTTCTGTTCTAACTTGCCAGCTGTTAACAGACTGAGGTGCAAGCAAACTCGGCTCCTCCATTTCTTTATGTTCTGCGGGAAAAATTGTAGATCCATGGTTACCCTAAAGCAATGTATAGGTGAACAAATCAGATAGCAAACTGAAGCAAATACAAACAAAACATGTATGCTGTCAATGTTAGGGTGTGAATTGAACAACTGCCATGGAACTGTGCATTTTTCTCCCGACATTCTCGTCGGCAGGGCGTCGTTATGCACAGCGAGACACTACGGAACGTAAAATGCGTCTTGTAAAATAAACTATAAGGAAAGCTGTCTCAAGTTCGTCGTCCGGATCATCTCTAGACTGCTTTGTTACGGTTTCAGTTATTGTAGGCGTATCGTAGAGTAATTATTTACGGAGAATATGCAGATGACGGTGTGAATAACAAGTGACTCCAACGGGATCCTCGCTTACCGAGACTGGTCTACAAATAAAGGCTGGTTAGCCCAGATGACGTAGGGACAACTACCATAGAGTTGAAAAATGCGTAGGGAAGTAGTGGGACACTTTTTCGTGTAAAAAATCTTTTCACGCTAACGCAACACAGTTCATTTCATGTTTACTAGCAGTCTACGATGGCGACTTATTCACTCGGTAGAGTGAATTATCGCATACTTTAGCGTCGAGAAGGAGCATGTGAATATCTTGTATTTGATGTTACATATTGGTAAAAAAAAACAAGGAAACACCTGAAGCGATCAAAGGGAACTTGGTGCTAGTAATCTGCAGTTATTAAGAAATCTATCAGAAATCTCTGTAACGTAATTTGCAGAAGTTAGCATTTAAAGGAAAAATAACCAGTATAGATACAGGACCGCAAAAATTTGCTTAAAATAGTCTAGAGCGATTAGAGTGCAAGAGTAACTATTATTCGCATAGTATGAATAACCTGACATAGCTACAACGCCTGCTTCTGTGTGTTGGTTCTAACGTAAGAAGTTCTTGCAGCGTAAAAAGAAACTGAATACGTTATAATTAAATAGTTTTAGATCGGCGCTCTTGTGCGTCCTTCTGTGTGTTCCGTCTCTTTTGCGTTGTTAAACCATTCATATAAATAGAATCAAGCTAAATGTCCGGAGATGACGAGTAGTGACAATGAAGTTGTGTTTGCCCGCTAAATAGTACCATTGGTCATATTGTTATGAATGATGGCAGAGCAGTCTTAAAAGGCCAGTAAACAACCTCGTGGCCCAAAATTTCCGATGGAGAAATAAATACGCACTTGTAGGATGTGAACATGCTGCCGCAAGGGCTTTGCGAATGAATGGTGCAATAAGAAAGTTACAGAAAATAGAACCCGCTTCTGCTGGTTCCGATTTGTCACTCGGCCTCCCCAACCTTCTCAACAGAGGGGAGTAGGTTGTTTATTTGACTCACGTGTGTAACGCCGTACGTTACGTGCGTCCGTACGAATGCGCCGCAACGCGTTCCCCTCGCCGTAGGTGTTGGAGCGTTGCCAAGTAGGTCACGCCACAGCTGGGCGTTGACGTCAAGCTCCCCTCGCACACTTCCCTCGCAGGTGCGCGCTGACTTCACTCTCTCCCTCAGACGCAGTATGCTCGCCGCAGCGCCCGCAGCTACCTGCTGCTCCGCCCGCTCGCCAACACCTCTGAACGTGTCACTTCTCTCTCGCTTCACCCCTCTCCACCGACCGCAACGCTCGACCGCACGTCGAGTGGAAACACTCGGCTCGTTAATCTGCGATGGAGAGATCTTTCTCTTCCTTTCTTTTTCTTTCTCTCTATCATTTTGTCCTTCTTTCACCCTTGGTAGCGCTCTCATGTGGTGCTCATAAATGGCGGTTGTGCTAGCGTGCCTGGATAGCCGAGTGGTTACGACGCTCACCTTCGGCCCGTCGGTATCTGGGTTCGAATCCTGCCTCGCCAAAAAGTTCATTTCGTTTTACTGTTTGCTTCTCTTCCTCCAAACTTCGCGTCTCCTCTCCTCCTTCTTTCCATCCTCCAACGTGTTGCTACGCGGAACATGGTGGCGTCTTCACTCGGCGAGACTATTCTGTAAACGCCTGAAGGCTTAACCCCCGGCGTAAACGCATCGCTGTTCAGAAAAAATCTCCGTAGCTCTCACGACTGGCTCAAAGTTGGAACCAATGGCGAAGCTAGGCAGGCTTCTTTGTTTTTGTCTTTTTTTTTCGTTTCTTTCTTCCTCTCTTTGTTTCTCTATGCCTTTAGAGCGCAGCTCTTGGGCGTCCGTTCCTGCGCTGAGCGGTGTCACTTTAGGAAAGAGAGCGTACGCGTCGTCTGTCGACATCACGAGCCACTGGCCTCTGACCTCGCTTTTTTCCTCCGTCGCGCGCGCTGGCCCCTCGGTTGGAGCTCGTGCGCATGCAGGGCTGGCACGTTTAGTGCGGCTAGTTTCGCTAGTTGTCACGGCGATGTCGGCGTTTCGCTTGCATCGCGACACCTGTAATCCACTAGGCGGTGTGCGTAGTACTCGAGCGCTGGAAGTTCCTGTGGCAATATGTAACGAGTGTTACATTGCTGCAACTGCGCATAGCAATAACTTCAAACACAGTTCGCGTTGCCCCACCACGAAGCTGGGCTCAGAATTGCCATTAAGCAGTATCGTAATGGTCAGTGAATTTTTTCTATATCTTTTTTAGCTCTGTTGTTTAATGTTTCGTTATATCACCATCTATCTGTTTCTTTCCCTTTCTCGCTCTTTCTATCTTTTTTCTTTCCTCGCCTCATTTCCTTCTATCTGTCTCTAATTCTTTATTTACCTCTCTCCTTTTGTTTTTTTGGTTTTTTTTACTCTTTCTGTCTTCCTCTCTGTTTTTTATCTCTCTTTTTCTGTGTATTCGTCCACTGCATGAATATTTTTTCTCGTTCTTCCCTTCTATTTCTGTATTTCTCTCCTTCTCTTTCTTCTATCTCTTCTTTCTTTATCGCTGTATTCGTTCTCCTCGCCGATGTGAGCTTTTCATTACACGCCGGAAAAATCGGCGCAGGGAGAGGGCGCCGCGTTGAATTCTGCCATCGGGGCTGAATGGACATCCGGTGCACAGCCTCCCCCAACGAAATGCCCGTTCTGCGTTTGCCCCAGAGGCAATGATCGATCACCTACATGGGACCTGTCCGGGCCTTCACAAGGCTGGGACCCGCCACTTACGACGCCTTGACTACCGCCCCGGTCGACCACCTGACTTAACGCGCTGGACGCACGGGCCTTTGCATCGACCGCTCCTGGCCTTTATCCGCGAAACTGAACTCTCTCTTTTTATTTAAGTTATGTCGTAGGGCACACTGGCGCCGATAAAAAAAAGAGGGCATGCACCAGTCGACTTATTGCGTTGCACGCGCAAGGCCATTCATGATGATCATAGTTTCTTCTCGAGGCAAAACCATGCTTTGCCAAGCCTAAACTGCTTCGCTGTTAAAGTTTTCGACAATTCAGAGTACCTTGCGCCAAAGCGGTCACCTCGCCCTACCAAACTTTCACACTGGGGGTTTTGAAAGCATGCACTATAGGTGACACGTCAGTTATTAGAGAGTTTGAGAATTGGGGCCCCAAGGAGCTTGGGGACCCAAGAAGCTTGCGAGCCGCCAGGGCGCATGTGCACAACCCAAGCCACTCTTGGGCTCTTGCGCTCGCGTTGACCCGTGACGCAAAAATTGAAAACTAGCGTGGGGCCCCAAAGCGTCTTGGGTGACCAGAGAGAAGACAGACGCAGCGCGGGCCACGGCCCAGTATGGCCCGCGTCTCGCATGATTTTAAATTTCGTCACGCGTGGCGCTCCGTGCGCTTGACCCAAAGCAGCCTGCGGTGGCCCAATTCTCAAACTCTGCTGATCGACCGAACGCAAGAGCAACCCTGCCCAACGCAGCTTGGAGGCCAAGCATCTTGGATCCACAATTATCAAACTGTCTATTAACATACCCACACAACTCCGTGACACGCCGAGATCGGCGCTCATGGAGCCAGTTTCATGCGGAGCCGCTGACATACAGCATTCTGAAGAGCCTTCGTGCAACCTCTGGTTAGACGGCATGTTTCCTCCGCATATGTGTTTATTGAAGGACCAACGTTAGTATACATAACAACGACAAAGTTCTCTATATAATTGCGTTGTTTCCTTTAATCAAAGATCAGAGCATGACAGTTAATATTTCCCCAACACTAACTGTTGCTCAAAAATTTTCGTTCCTTGTTGCGTTGACATGGATATCAATTCCCTTACTAATCAAGGAGGTTTGACACGAAATAAACTTCCTTGCCGCAGATTCCAGCTGATGCAGGCCCTTCGTCCTGATATATGCGAGAATTCGAGAGTAGATGTGAATTCGTCCTAAATTGAAAAGACAAAAAATGCGCTTACATTTATTCAGTATGATAAAATTTGAGCGAGTTGGTTTTGATTCACGATGTAGGGAGGCGCGACTTACACGCCAAAAACAAAAAGAGGGACATATTTATAAACGGAAATGAAATGACGGCAGTCCTTCAGTTCAGTTCAGTTTTATTTCCTTAAAGGCCCCCATTCAGGGGGTGTTACATAAGGGGTGGGATTACAAATAAATGACAAACAGTGAAGATTCAAATTGCAAATAAGACAAACGGCGAAGTTTAAAATTAACATAGCAGGTGATCAGTGACGCGTTCCTGGAAGGTAGATGATGAGGCAATGGTGACAATGTCATAGGGCAGGCCGTTCCAGTCTGAAGCTGCTCGGAGGAATAATGAAGCAGAAAACGTGGCGGTGCGTGATGGCGGGCGGGCAACTTGAAGTGGATGACTGGTGCGGTGGGAAATGCGTGAGGCGGCTGTGATATACGGGGCTTGATTGAGAGAAGAATAAAAGAACTTATGATAAGGGTAAGGCTAGCAATGCGGCGACGATAAGAAAGGAGTGATAGGCCGGATTTAGCTTTCAAGATTGAAATGCTGACGTCATATGAATATGAGGAATGAATGAATCGGGTGGCCCGATTTGAACGCCTTCCAATGCAGTGATTAGATATGCTTGATGCGGGCTCCAGATGGCAGATGCGTATTCTAATTTTGGTCTGATAAGTGCTTTATATGCGAGTAATTTAACATGTGGTGGGGAAAGTTGGAGGTGGCGTTTAAGAAAACCGAGCGTTTTGTTCGATGCTGAAATGATGTTAGTAATATGGGCGCGCCATGATAAATTAGAAGAGAGGGTGACTCCTAGATATTTGTGTGATTCTACCAATTCGATAGATGAATTAGAAATAGAATAGTGAAAGCGAGAGGGATTTTGACGGCGAGAGAAGGAAATAAGTTTGCATTTAGTGGGGTTGAGAGTCATTAGCCAGACATTACACCAGTTTATTATATTGTTAAGGTCGTTCTGAAGGATGTGATGGTCATGACAATTAGTAATAGTATGGTAGATTACACAATCGTCAGCGAACATGCGAATGTTACAGGAAACATGCAATGGTAAGTCATTAATATATATTAGGAATAGGAGAGGACCGAGAACAGACCCTTGTGGGACGCCCGAGGTGACTGGGAGGGGTTTAGACAGGTGGCCGTTAGAAACTCTTGAAGCCATTTGAGAATGTTGGGATGTAAGTTCAGCTTTGAAAGTTTTAGTAACAGACGCTGGTGAGGTACCTTGTCGAAAGCTTTTGCGAAATCAAGAAAGATTGAGTCGGTTTGGATATTACAGTCGAGATTAGTCTGCAAGTCATGAACGAATTGTGCTAATTGGGTTTCGCAGGAGAGGCCCTTACGAAATCCGTGCTGTGAAGGATGAAAAAATTTGTTGGAGTCCAAAAGGTTGATGATTTGTGAGTAGATGACGTGTTCCATGATTTTACAAGGCACGCTAGTTAATGAAATGGGGCGGTAGTTCAAGGGTGAGTTTCTGTTACCTGATTTGTAGACTGGAACGACTTTGCCCGTTTTCCAATCATCCGGTATGGTTCCTGAGGTGAGTGACTGTGAAAATATGAGACATAAGTATGCTGCACAAGTCGATTTCACATTTTTGAGGAGTTTCGAGTTGATGGAATCCATACCAGCTGATGAAGAAAGTTTTAATTTGTGGATTATAGATGCAATGCCTTCTTCGAAGAAGGTGACAGCTGGCATGGAAGTTTCTACGTTGAAGGATGGTGATTGTGAGGGCGTGTCAAGTTCAGTAGTGAAAACAGATGCAAATGCTTTGTTAAACATTTCTGCGCAATCATGGTCAGTCACTGCCTCGTGTGAATCACTCGTTAGCTTAATATCGGAAGGATGTGTGGGGTTTAGGACTTGCCAGAATTGCTTGGGGTTCCTGATTAGGAGATTAGGTAAGTCGATATGGTAAAAACGAGTACTTGCTCTACGAACGGATAGCAAATAAGATTTTTCAGCTTCAATGTATTTTTCCCATGCGGTAGGCTTGTTGGTTCGTTTGGCGGTGCGAAAAAGTCGCTTCTTTTTGTTTTCAAGTTTTTTTAAATGCCGAGAAAACCATGGTTTATTGCGGTACTTCGTACTTTTTAGCTTTCTTCGTACTTTATCTTCGTACTTTGCAGCTTTCCCGCGTTCCATTGGGCATTCATAAAGGAATCACAAAAATCACGCCATCTCCCGCTAAACGGGACCATGAGGCGATGCGAAGCAGCGTTTCGGCATGTCGAGCCCGCGTTTAGAGGGGAAGTGGAGATGGGAAATGGAGACGGTAGTGGAGAGGGAGATGGGGAGGAGAAGGGGGAAGGGATAGAGAGAGGGAAGTGGAGAGGAACATGGGCGAGGGGAAAAGAGTGGAGATGGGGACTGCTGATGAGTTGGTGGAGAGGGCTTGCGCATGCGCAGTAAGAGTGGTCACGCCGCACACCACCGGTTTGAACTCCGCCATAAGATGTTTCCCATCTGAAACTCATAGGGTCTTTATGTATTTGTCTAAAAAGACTCAAGTCCAAGCAACCCGGTGTAGCTATTTCGCCTTGTATTTTGTATCCCGCGAATGCCGCTTTTCAATTTGTTTGGTCCGCGCGGACACCGCGAAGGTGAAATATACGGATACCTCGAGGTACGCTCTAGAGAGTGTCGTGCCTGGGTATTTGAATCCATCCCTTCTCGGCAACCAGGTTGTTGCTACGATAGGGCAGCGTCGTACCCGGACTTCCGTTTGGTAGCGTAGTCGAGTCTCCAGGTTGAGGAACTGATGCTAGCAAGATGGGAAAACAATAACAAGTTTACTGACACTTTTCGTGCACTCAATTTACATCGTGACAAGGACAGAGTTCAGCGACGAGCGAATTGGATGAGCCTGTTACCGAGGGCTCAGAGCCCCATTTCTCACTCAGCACCGTCGTTTTAACCCCTCAGTTTGGCTCCTCAATCTTGATGACCACCAATCACACACACGACCCCACCCACCATGGCAAAGTCCATTTCACTGTCGCTGAGGGGTCGTTGCACACTTGAAGCAGCAAGGGTACGGCGGTTGACGGCACGCAGGTGGGGGAAGCAGGACAACAGGTTCCTCGTGCTTGCCCCTCCGATTCTTTCCCCGAAGGCAGAACGTGCTTGCTCCTACGATTCTTTCCCCGAAGGCAGAACGTTCTTGCTCCTGCAGTTCTTCCCCGAAGGGCAGAAAAGGGTCTGCGGCGACTCCTGTCCAAATATACCCGTCAGGTCAATTCGGCAGCGTACCAAGCCAAGCCCAGGTGGCCCATTGTCTCCGCCTTTGCCGTGCCAGACTTTGAGGCCGAGATTCTGCCCATTGTCGGTCACTCGTCGTCCCAAAAATCTGTTTCGTGGAAGGATGCAGGTGTTCTAGCAGTGTGAGAACGCCTCGCCCGCAGATTCTCATGGTCAGCGCTTCGCCACCGACTGCCAGTCATAACAAGATGCACTTTGCTCGCAATTTCGTATCACTCTGCATCACCATGTTTTCAAGGCCACGCTTATGGTCAGAACATGGTTAATTACTAAAAGCCATTGCCTTAATATCTGGCGATGGGTGTGCCGGACCTATTATTAACAAAAGCGGCGAGCCAGTATAAATGACGCTGACGAACAAAGAGACCTGTCAATTCGAACCCCGCACTGTGCTATTTGGTGTTTCTGAACTTTGATGAAAGGTTCGAACATTCGAAATATTCCATCGATTAAGTAGTTCGAAGACAGATTCCCTGTGGCCTGAATATGAAGTTCCGCGTCGTAGAAAACTGCTCGATAATTTAACCGTCTACGGTCTCTAAAGGACCTACTCCACATATGGCGTACAGTAAATTATTGCATTACGTACCCAGCGGTATGCAGCCGCTATACTTAGAATATTACACCCGCACCCTGCTCCGTTCTAACTTGCTTGATCTTGAGAGACTGATGTATAAGGAATTCGCCTGCTCCATTTTTTTATATTCTGCAGAAAAAACTCACAAGTAAAGAAATGAAATAGCAAACTGACGTGTATGCTGGTGTGAGAGAGAAATAACATTATTTATCCCATCTTAAGGAAAAGGGGCTTAGAGATGAAGGTGAGGGATCGTACTTGCGGTAGGCCTCCTCTGCCACCTCAGGTAGCAGCCAGGAGCTGTGGGAGGCTGCTGGTGAAAATTACGGCGTAAAGTGAACTATTAAAGGCGATGCATTTCTTAGCGAAACTTTGGCACTTTGAGCGTTTCTATCTATCTATCTATCTATCTATCTATCTATCTATCTATCTATCTATCTATCTATCTATTCTATCTATCTATCTATCTATCTATCTATCTATCTATCTAGCCGCATACGTCTGGGTGCTCTCATGATCGCCTCCTTAACTTGGTCTAGACCAAAACTGGAATGGGAGGGTAAGGAGATTTCAAGAATATGACTGTCGAATCATGACTTGAATAATGTGAAAATCCCGTCGCATACGTCGTCAAATCCTTTCCTACAGACACGTGTGGCACATACCCGTTTACCACGGGTCGCGGTGTACGGGTATGTGCCACAGGTGATTGAAAGTTTATATCTACCCAGGAATGGAGATAACAGACATTGGTAATTTAAATGCGAGAGCGTTAAGAAAAACCGATATCGGCAGCGTTGATCCGACGAATGCAAATAAGAAGTATCAGGATCTCGGCGGGAATCGAACCCAAGGATTCTGCGTGGCTGTAAGGTATACTACCACAGAGCCACGCCAGGTCTAGAATGCGCTTTCGATAAATACGGCGCAATTTTAGTGCAACGTCAATTGTGGCTGTGGTGCTGGCCATGTAATTTCACAAGAAAGCAATAAACACTACATATGTACTACTACGATAGAGCCGATAGATCAGATTAACGTCTGTGGTTCCAGCGTTGGCTCCGCTTTTATAGCAGTCTAATAAACATTAGATATTATTCCATTGATTCAACAAGCTCTACTGAAGCATTACTCGACCTCGGAGGAATACATACGCATGATATTTACATGATTCACAGTTACGTATGATATTCACATGATTCACAGTTACGTATGATATTCACATGATTCCACCATAAAGTGCACTGAGTTTATGGACGTATGTACTCTAACGTGAGGGCTGACGTTACGTCACACCATAAATTACCCTTTAAACGCCAGTGTTCGCGACGTGCCTGGTAAGCCCCCGATTTCCACACAGCTAATGCACTTACAAAAACATGTCGACCCACCTCGTAACGCTTGGCTCAAAGCCATAAAATAGAGCATAGAAGTACTCGCTGATTGCTTCGCATGAAACCGATTCCCACGATGCGTGGGATTTGCCGAATTTTTTCGGTCCGTTTTTCCCGCGACATTGTTGTCGGGCGTGCATCCTCAGCGAGGACTGCACGGCGTTAAAATGTGTCCGGTCAAGGAAAACATAAGGAAAGCGGCATGATGTTAGTCGTCCGGATCATCTCTAGAGACTGCTTTGTTTCGGTTTCAGTTATAGTAGGTGTATCATGGAGTAATAACTTACAGATAATATGCAGATGATGGTGTGAACATGAAATGACTCCACCAGGATCCTTGCTCTAAAACTCCCAGGATCCCTTATGCATTCACTTAAGATGACTCGAAGGCGAACGCCATCTCCATTTTCATCTCTACTGGTGTAGTGACGCTGCCCCCTCTCTTCGAAAGCTTTCTGCACCTGTTTTGCATTGCCACAAAAATCGGAGCCACCTCACTTTCTTTTGCGTTGCCTCCGTGGTCGGACAACCTTTGTCCAAGCTATGACGCGATGTGATTACGCCATCATGTGTCGTCATGATGACGTAATAATGTCGTCAGAAATTTTGTCGATACGTGGCGTAATCGTGACTTCACATGGTGACGTCATTACGTGATGATTATTTTAAGCAGCACTCGTCCCCGACGAAGCGGGACGCCGACGGTCAGATATCGCGTTTGATGAGGCATTCAAGGCTTTCGCCTTAAAAGACACACATGCACAGATAACGCAGGGACAACCATAATAGAATTGAAAAATGCGTAGTGAATCAGCGAGATGTACTATCGGGCAGAAACATCTTTTCGCACAATGTAATACAGTTCAGTGCGTGATTACTAGCAATCTGCGATGATGAGTTATTTAGTGGGCATGGTTTTAATGCCAGGAACGAGCACGTAGATTTCTTGTATTTGATCTTACGTGTATGCACAACTAAGAAGGGAAAAATGTTAAGCGGACGTAGGGCACTTTGTGCTAGTAATGTGCAGTTAAGAAATATATCAGAAAGGTCTAAATGAATATACCGCAGATAAGATTTAAAAGTTAAATAAACATTCCAGATACTGGGCGGATAGAGTTTGGCGCAAATAGAGGAGAATTATTAGAGTAAAAGAGTAACTCTTAATTGTATAGTGCGAATAACCTTACCTAGCTAAAACGGCTCCTTGTGCGTGCTGGTTCCTACATAAGTTCCTACAGCGCCTTTTGTGTTCCGCCTTTTTTACGTTGTTTAATATTTCTTATGAATAGACGAAGGCTAATTGTGCTGATCTGACGAGAGGAGAACATTAGGTTCTGTTTCCTCGGTAAATAGTATATTCTGTCATATTGGTGAAAATGACGGCACAGTATACTTAATGATACGCGCATTCACACTTAGGTCATGTGACTTTAGGTACGCCGACTTCGTTACAAGAAACGGCGTTATCGGTAACGCGTTACTTTTTTCCGTAACTTAGTAACGTACTGCTTAGAAGATGGGAACTGTAACGGGTAACGTACGTCAACAATTTTCGGTATGTGACGTGTCACGTTACTCGTTACTTTTTATTCCAATTATCCCGGGAGTTTTACACAAACTTCCTCCGTCTCGTGGGAGCAATTTTGCCACAGCACACCAAGATGTTATTTTGTCGCAGAAGTGGACTTTATGCTGTCGGCCCGCCAGGCGTTGACAAATCGATCTCGCACGGGGGCCTCCGTTACACGGGGAAATTGCATTGGGGAGCATATTGCCGAAATTTCTTAAATGGATCTGCTAGTTTCGGCTACCTTACTATCGAGGTTCAAGTTCTCGTGGATTGTCGACGAAGCGAAGCAAAGTGCGGTTCTCGAAACCATTAAAAGCGAGCTGCCGGGATTTGCTGGACTTGCGGACATCATGACTCGTGGTATGTATTTACCCGCCTGAGTTCCAGCCCAACGGCGAACGACTTCTTCGGAAATGCTTTCTCCACATCATCGCCAACTGAAGATGAGCAACTGTCTCAGTACCTTTGGTGCCGCATGACATCGCACTGTATGGGCCCATGTAAAATTTTCCGCGCTAACAATACCATCTAGCGCGTCCTTCGAGTGCCCAACTAGCGTAGGTGCCGACGTATTCACTAAGAACCAGGCAAGCTGACCGATGACAGCTTTGAAATGAAGATGCTGATTCCGTTCAGCAAGTTGTCCTTACAATAGGAAGTTGTACATGGAGTGCTCGCGCACTGTTCGTAAACTTCGTTTTCACAATTAGTTTTGCTTCTTCCTATCTGCAAACGCGACTACGTTTCTGGTTATGAGTTCCCGATCCAGCGAGGCTGACCTTGAACATATTAATAGCGTAAAAACTGGCAATTTGTTAAGGTAATTATGCAAGTTACTGCAAGTTTGCGCGAGTTCAGAATGGATTTCCTTTCAAAGAGCATTCATGATGAAATCGATCATTATGTTTAATTTCATGTTGAGGAATATTGCTGCGCCATGTTGCACAGAGTTGCAAGCCATCACGTGTAACTGTACAGGCAATTCTATGTTACTATACTTTTGCAAAGGTACGGCACATTTAAACGCGATACCGTTAAACAGCTCGTTCCGCAGAGATTCTGGTGTCGGTGTCGGCGTCGTTGGTTGTGAGCGAAAAATCATCATCTTGTACAATATAACTAATAAAAAAATCTTAGGTTCGAGTGAGAATCGAACCCAGGCTGTCTGCGCGGCAAGCAGGTGTTCTACCAGAGCCACTCCATTAATTTAATGCTTAATTAACTTTAAGCTTCACAAACATAAGCGTCCTGTGTACAGGTGTCATAGTACGAGATGTAATATTGCAGTAAAACGGGGTACAAGCGTATATTGCCATCGGGTGTCACACCACGTGAACTGCATAACGAGTTGTTGGTTTAAAGCCGGCTACCCATTACAAAATGAACACACATTACTGCGCGAATTCCCTTTCGAACACGTAGTGGGTGCAATGCAACTTCGAAATAGTATCACGCGCGTAATTGCTGCTGGTTTAAATCATGCCACCCATTACAAAGGGCATACACATTAGTGCGCGCATCCTTTCACACACACAGACACATATCTACTGGGTACACTGTTCTCATAAATGTGCTGTTGCAAAGGGCGGAATACTTTACCTTTACTATAGGTATGTCGCGTGTGTGCGTGTGCGTGTGTGTGCGTGTGTTTGTGTGTGTATGTGTGTGCGTGTGTGTGTGTATGCGTTTGTGTGAGACCGGGCGACTGAATATAATGACAAGCGAAACCGAGAACAATGAGAATGGGGCCAGATATCGCTAATGCGTTCAACTTTTAAAGGCGAAGCTTAAGCATTCCCGAATTTTTGTAAATTATCCTTGCTCAATCAGTATTTCAAGTAAAATTATTGTTTGGGCTAGAACATTTATGTGAAATATGAATATGAGATTTATCAAATTATTATTCTGGTTCCTGCAGCGAAGGTGCACTGAATAAAAGTGCTCATCATGGAGTACGGCAGAAGCAACATGCGTTTACTTTTTTCGGTAACGTAATGCGTTATCTTTTTTATGGGTAACTTACGGCAGTAACACGTCCCTTTTTCATTGCCTTCCCTCTAGCGTCTTGTCTTCCCTCTAGCCTGGCCTTTAATTCTCACAGGGCGAGCGGGGAACGCGGTCTACAGGCATGTGAGAGGGGGGCAGCGTAGGAGAGGAGAGAGAGAGGGAGGGGACGCGCATGCGCTGGTGCTCATCGCGGCGTTGCGCAGGAGAAAATTTCAGCATGTCTAGCCCGCGTTTCAGAGGAAGAGGGGAAAGGGGGAGGGTAGAGGGGTAGTGGAGAGGGGGCGAGGGAAAGTGGAGAGGGTATGCGCATGCGCAGTAAGGGTGGTCACGCCGCCCACCACCACCGGATTGAACTCCGCCATAAGATACTTCGCATCTAAAAATGGTTCCGTCAACGGGCATCGAACCCACGACCGCTCGGTCCGCAACAACAGATGCCGGGCACGCTATCCACTGCGCCATGGTCACAGACGCTATAGGCTTTACAAATGCGCCTTTTATATCTACCACTCTCCCGGTCGACAGGGTGGTTTAGTTCAATTTTGTCAGTGCCTTAACACACCGCGAAGTGGCGATCTTAGCCTAAGCGTCGTAAAAGCGTGGCCTCGCTCATGGCCTCACGCTTATCCAAACTGAAAATAGCTCTGCGACGCGCGCCTGCCTCACCTGGCTGAAACACCGCGTTCCCCGCTCACGCGCTCGCCCCGAGAAAAATCGCGGCCGGGCTACCGGGGCGGCACGACGCGCTTTGTGTTTCCCTCTAGTCCGGCCGTGCTGTTCAATCACATTTTAACATGCCGCGGGATGGCGACGAAGTTCTGCGTCCAATATGCGGCGCTCTTCTAGCTACACACCTCATACCCTGATTACGCTTTCACCGTTATATACTACAGCTACCACAAGGGTTTGTTTTAATCATTTACCATGGACGTTAGTCGTCGGGATGGAGATGTACCACCAATCATCAAAGTGGGTGCATACACGTCAAATCGTGCCATTAGCTCCCAGACTTCATTATACATTGTGCAAACTCTCTTATATCAATGCACAGTGAACATTCAGTTACTTCTGTAAGGGCACGCCTTACTTTCGTATTATTCCGATTCCTATGACGGAGGGATCATCCATGCTTCTTTCAGAAACGCATACAACAGTGCTGCGCACACGTGAGTACCGCGTGATTTATGCCGGTTTCCATTGCTTAGTTGTGCTGTTTCGATCAATCCTGCTGGCACGGATGTCGGTCTCGCGATCTATCGTGTGGTCTCACCAAATCTCGCCGACGCCGTAGATCGACAATTTTAGCAGGAAAGTATTTGATGCCGGGTTTCACCACGGCTCCATTGATTTGTTTCCGTCACGGATATGACGTTGTAAAATATGAAGACTAACAGATGGCAAAGAGAAAACGAGAAGAAAAAAGACGCCAGGCCTGCGCTGAAACCGCAGCACAGTCACAGCGAAAGCTGGAAGAGCGGCGTTTCTAGAGCCCGTTGTAAGCTCTCTTGGGGCTACAATACAAGTAAACTAGAAAGGTACCCACTACGCCATAAATCACAATTTTTGTGATGTTGAGAAGCACCTACTAAGCCATTCTTTGTCATTCTGCGGAGAAGCGAGGCACGAGCTACACGTCTGTAAGGCATTATGTGCACTTTGTGACACGACGACTGATGACGATGAAGAATTATGGCTCAGCCCTTTGTAATGGGTTGGAAGCTTTAAACGGCCCACCAGTTATGTAATTTGCATGGTGTGACGCCCGGTCGCTATTTTCATCTCCCGTCATGCTGTATAACATACGTTGACGTGGGAAAGAGGCGGGGAGGGGCGAAGAAACTTTACTGAGACCCCGAGGAAATGGATCATGCGCTTATGGGCTTTCTTGGCAACCAATACAAGTGCACTTGCGAGGAACCCACTACGCTCTAAATCATTGTAATTTTACTGAGACCCCGAGGAAATGGATCGTGCGCTTTTGGGCTTCCTTGGCAACCAATACAAGTGCACTTGCGAGGAACCCACTACGCTATAAATCATTGTAATTTTGAGAAGTAGGGAAGCAGGCACTGTGCCATTTTTCGTCATTCTACGGAGAGCCGTGGTACCTGCTAAACGCATGTAAGGCATTATGCGCACTTTGTTGGTGCTGTGCCTGATGACGACGAAGAATTATGGCAGAGCCCTGTAATGGGTTCGAAGAAAGGAGGTTTAAACCTCCTTGGTTGGAAGCATTCAACAACCTATTCGTTGCGCAATTGACGCCTGGTTACAGAATTCGCGTTGTGCGACGCTTGGTGCTTATTTTACTCTTCTACCACGCTATATTGCATATGCTAATGTGGTTCCTTCCCGACATGAAGCCTGTATAGGACCTTTTTGCAAAGCAGTTTCAAGCACCGGCATTTTCAAGCCCATTCGTGAATATTTCCGCCAAATGATCACGAAGTTTATTGAAGAGTGTAAAACTAAAGACCCAATTCCAGAGTGGCTCGAACATCTTGAGCCACTTATCCGTATAAAGGAATTCTAGTCACTAAGTAACCATTCCGGTCTTTACCTCTGTATGTACTGTTTATGCACTGTAATATTATTGTATGAGGTGCAAAAGTAAGTAATAAAGAAAAAAACCGGCATGGCTCAGAGGTTGAATACTGGGCTCCCACGCAGAGGGCCCAGGTTCGAACCTCGTTCCATCCTGGAATTTTTTTCTTATTTCGTTTTTTTTTCTTATTTCGAGCGATACTGGTTACGGACACCGGCGGCGGCGGCGCCGGACAACTACGGCGCCAGAAACGGCCCGTGAAATGATGTCATAGTAGCTTTCGCTGTAAAAGACCCGTCGCCGGGAGTCGAACCGGGACTCGAAAGACCCGTCGCCGGGAGTCGACAAGGCGTCGTAGTGACCTACAATTTGCAATAGTAGTGAGGTAGTCTAAAGCCTCTTTAGTGAATTTTAGGACATCATAGGGCGCAGTGCTAAGAGTCGCAAACAAGATATAGAATATTTCTGCTGCTCTTAATTTTCGGTGAGCTTTTCAATATTCTTTGTCTATTAGCTGACACTCTTTCGAGTCTTCATGTTTTATGGTCGATATGGATGCGGCGAGCATTAGCGAAAACACGAGGCATGCCCTTTCTACGGGAATTCCAGCTGAAGAGGACCTCTGTCGCCAGGGATGCCAGGCTGACGCAGCAGCAGCCGTAAAAGACGCCTACAAACTGTCGCGCGTCCAAGGGACTAGCTGGAGCTCTTGTACTTTTATCGGCGTATTGTTCGGAACAGTACCAAAACAACCTTCTCTTCCAGCGTATCTCCCAGCCTGCCTCAAAAGTTTTTTTGGATAAGCCAGGCAATCTATCTGCGGAAGGAATAATCATTCCTCATAGAGAAGCCACCCACGATTGTGCTGAGCACTTCTTTTCCCTTCGCAATGTGCTGTGAGTCGCCCCTGTAGAGGCACAGATCCGAGTTGGCGGTGAGGTACATGTGCGTGCCCTTCGCTGCCTTTTTAAGCAGCTCTCGTGGTTGCGAGCAGCCACGTCGTCGGCTGAGGTTCTGGCTCTCCGGTGTGCGGCAGTGGCAGCCATGGCGTCGATAAGGTTTCTCCGCCGACTGGAATGTACGCCGCCTTCCCGCAGCAAAAAGGTCAAAATATGTACGTGCCACGACGCAGGGTAGCAGCTGGCCTGCTTCCAGCTTCGGGTAGATCTTGTCGAGGATGTCGTCTGCTTCCCAGCGCGCTCCAGCGGTGACGCTAGCCGTGAGGAGGCTCTGCGTGCAGGCGGCCAGCGAGAAGCAGGCGGCCATCCACGCTGCAAGCAATATTCGACTGCTACTGCGCATGCTCCGTAGCGGTGAGCTGAAAAGGAACACGCTAGCCAGTAGGGCGAGCAAAGTGTCCTGTGAAAGCTGCCATAGCAATTCGCTGCGCTTACTAGCCAGCAAGATTGCTCCAACGCACGCTACCAAGGACAGCAGCAACAACAATGCCAACGGTAGAATACTCAGCAGCAAGTCGTCGCTGACACGCGTTCTCTTTGGCACATAATAGGACACACCACCGACCCTATTCACAGTCGCATACACTTCTCCATAGCGTCTCTCGGTGAACCCGAAGGCGCTAGCAATCACGTCCACCTTGCTGGTGTACAGGTAGTCAAGCCACTGGTCGGGAGGGATCGCGTCCAGAGAAAAAGTGCAATTGAGAATAGTAAGTGCTTCAACCACACTATTTTTCTCCACAGAGAAAAAGTGGTTAAGAAGAGGTGGCGAGACGTTCGTATTTATGCATCCAATGCTTACGCTTTGTCCGGCGAGTGCAGGCAAAAGCAGTCGTCCGCGCGCACGTTGTTCCATTCAGCTTGCAGCCTTCGGACTCATTCTGAGCACCTTGAAACCAGAGTGTTCACTGGAGACAATGATGACTGAACAAAGAGCGAAGAGAGACACATCCTCAATATCGATGGGATAGCGCCGTCCAGAATGCTCACTTACGATGATCAACATCACTAAGCCACGTTCTTCCCTGGCCGCAGCGAATTTCGAGAGCTGCTGGCTCCAAACTATTTGCGGTATTATCACGACGCTTCCGATGCGTTTGCGGCCGTTCTAGTCGAGGAGATACGCATAGGACTTCCATGCCGAGCACCAGGAGAGCCGTGTGGGGCCTATTGGCGCCATCGCCTTGCTGACTGTAATCGTGAGTTCCGGGGAAAAGCACAAAAAATGGAGATGTACATTCTTGTCAACAATGTTGTTCAATACGAGCGAAAGTTTTGTCTCTGGTCGCGCTCCGCTTTTGATACCTAAGACCATCGCGAGGATTGTCACGGCAGCCACTTCCCGTATGCCACGGCAGCCACTTCCCGTATGCGTCATCATGCGATAGTTACCGTATGTAGCGGAGAGTCTGAGCTCCACATATAGATCCAGCGAAGAATCCCTTCCACCCAGAGGGTTCAGTCGATCGAAGCAGAGACATTCAATTGTGCCATGCATTTTGGAAATCCTGTGTGCTGTCTAAACGCCTTTAGTCGCTGCGCCGTTTCCGTGCGGATGACTACAGCAATCAAGTAGAGTGCGGTCGCAAAGCCATCGTCTAAATGAACGTTCATATTCATAACGCTACATGCCTAGACCATGCTGAGTGTTGCTGAATGTAATAATTTGCGCGGGGTTGGTTGGGTGTACCTTTGCCATCAGCATGTAGTCGTGACGATAGCTGCAAGGTTGAGATCGCATTAGTTCATGCATATCTACTGTGACTTTTTTATTCTGTCTCGGTGTTAACGCGATTACAGCTGCATGGACGCTAGGGCGTGTATTTATATTCACACACAAACGCACACAGGTGTCACTAAATCTGAAGTTTCCAAGTGCTTTTTATATTTCTCTCGCTTATCAATTTCTCTCGCTTTCTTTCTCGCTCTGGCTATCTTTTTCCTATTTTTCTTTCTTTCTCGCTCTGCCTAAACCTCCCTTCGTGTTTTGTGCTACGTTTTTTTTTGCACTCACTATTTGTCTCAATTTCCCTGTTTCACTCACTCTTTCTCCTGTCTTGCTCTCTGTTTACTCTCTCTTTTGTCTGTATCTTTCCATTCCTTCCTCTGACTGCCTATTTATTTCTCTGCCTTCGTATATTTTTTTTGTATTCTTCCTTTCTTTCCTCTCTCTTTGTACTCGCTCTCTCGCCATCCGAGTTATTGCTTCCACGCTGCACAAATCAGTGAAATGGGGTTGTGCGTGTGAGAACGTACCTGTTTGGGGAGCGATGCAAAAGTTAAGAAGATGACGAAGAGAGCGAGCGCCAGTCGAGTTATTGCGTTGCACGCGCAAAGCCGGTACTGATGATGATAGTTTCTCGTCGATGAAAAACCGCTGTTTGCCTAGCTGAAACAGCTCCGCTGGTAAAATGTTTCCGCACTCACGATGCTGTGTGCGAGGGCACTAACCTGACCCCAACGAACTTTCAAACGGATATATTCAATGCATGTGTGTACGGCAGATAACACGTTAATTATTAAGGTCTCCACACCATCCAAATAGAAAGATTATCGAACTATAGTCGGATACAACTTAAGAAGTCAGGAGAGGCCTCATGGCGCGTTACTTCTGAAATGTTGTCTTCGGGTGCCGTTGAGAACATGAGACGTAGTAAAGAAGAAAGAACGCCACACAGGCGAACACGCACGAGAGTGTCACTGGTCAACGTCGTCTTCTTCTTCTACTGCATACCAGAACGCGCGCTTCTCACGAACTAGAGGTGGCTACTACAAACAAACCTACAAACAAACGGAGGATGGACAGACCCACGGCATAAGGAGCTTCGCCCCTAAAACACAGACTTTCGCCGAGGACGATCGTCCCGTTCATTGGCACGTTGCGCTTCTCTCACAAGTAATAGTAACGTTCGGCGGGCCTCGTGCATCTATTTGGCAATGGAGAATGTGCATATTAGCAGTAGGCTACAGTCAACGCGTTTTATTCGCCGATAATCAGCTCAAGCTGTCCACAACGAAGCGCCGCTGTGGTTAGGCGGCGCTTCGACGCGCTAGTGTGGATAGTGAAGCGCCGCGTGTAGCCCGATCTCGCGGCGAATACTAAATATTTATAAATTGCGTCACTATAACACACACAAACGCTATACACAAAGGAAAGTTTATTGAAATGCTCTACGCAAGCGCTAGAGCGCTTATAAACTAAATACTGATAATTTACTGTCATATAACGTATACAAACGATCGACGCAATTTTACTTGGACTGAAATTATACACCGTGCTGCAAGAAGTTATTAAGCAAGACACAACGCACCGCTCTGGGGCCAGTTTCATACAGAGCTGCTGACATAGAGTATTTTTAAGAGCCTTCGTGCGTCCTCTGGTTGAAAGGTAGGTTTTCTAAGCATATATATTTATTTTAAGCACGAACCTTGACAGTGATAAAAACGACGAAGTTTTTTTATCTTATTCCTTTGTTTTCTTTAATCGAAGGTCACTGGATGACAGCTAATAGTTCCCAAAACGTGGGGTTTGCTCAAATTTTTCGTTTCCTTCTTGCGTTGACATGCCTATCTATTCCGTTGAGGAGGGAGAGGTTGAGGAAAGGAAAAGGCGCAACGTCTAGAAACCTAATTGGGAGCACGGCTCAATCAAGGAGGTTTGCGAAGAATTAAAACCTCCTTGCCACAGATTGCAGCGGAAGTCGAGTGTTCTGATATATGTGAAATCTGTAGGAGCGAATCTGGAGCGTGAATTCGCACTAAACGGAATGGCGCAAAACCAGAGTTACATTTATTAATACAACTGACAGGACGGCAGTCGTCTTCGCATTTTTCCTAACTCATAGGTTCTTTTATGTATTCGTCTAATAAGACTCGATGTCAAATGCCACCCGGTGTAGTTACTTTGCCGTGCGTTTTGTATCACGTGAACACCGGTTTTTAATTTGTTTAGTCGCGCGGACGCCGCGAAGGTGAAACAAACGCGCACCTTCCATGAGCACTTCGCCCGGAGTTTTCGCTTCACTATGAATTGCCGTATTCTTACAATGTCATGCTTAAGGTCAGCTGTGCATGATGGTTTAATTAGGGTAAATGTTAATTTTTGGGCAGCACTGTGCCGGACGTGTTATTAACCAACCAGCGAGACAGTACCAATGCCCACTAACGGACATACAGCCCTGTCAATTTTAGCCCCGCAATTTGCCGCTTGGTGCTCCTGAAGTTTCAAACGAAAGTTACAAGATTTCAAATATTGTAAAAGCTTCGAAATCTTCCTTGGAACCGAGTATTTGGAGGAAAAAATTCGAACGGGAGGATTATGATGTACTGCGTCGTAGAAACTGCTCCATAACCTTGACCCTTGGCGGTTTTGTAAACGGCCTACTACACGTATAGTTTACAATAATTTCTTGCATTACGTATTCACAGCAATACACCCGCCGCACCTAGGATTACACCCACAACCTGTTGTGTTCTAACTTGCTAGCTGTTAAGAGTTATTTGTAGATGAATGGTTGCCCTAAAGCAAGTGTAGAGGTGAACAAATGAGATAGCAATCTGAAACCAAATACAAACAAAATATGCGTGCTGTCAAGGTTAGGGTGGAAAGTGAAAAAGTCACAGTTTCGACGCAATGGCGAAGCAATGGAATGCGATAGCAACAAATAGAATGTCACACGAAGAACGGCAAGCAGCTCAGTACCTGTAACGCGCCTCTCGTGCCAAAGAACTGCGAAGAGACACACACACATGACGACACGCAAACTAACAATGGCACAGTACGGCACTTGCATCGCGCTGCTGCAACACAAGGAAAGACACTCAAAAAGAACGCACTGTACACACAGGTACACACAGGACGAGCGCGAACTAACAGTTTGCTGTTGTTAGTTCTTCGTGTTTGAGCAGCGCGCTACAACCCAAACGCACTTAGACTCTTTTATTTAAAACTGCGGTGCGTGGAGTGACCCCCTCCACGGCGTACTCCCGCGCGTGGTGGCGTTAGACGCATCGTTTACTCGGCGTCTCCACATCGTCAGTGGCTACAGAAGGGGCCACATTTAAGTGCGCGTCTGAAGATTTTGTAGGAGCCTTGCTTTAGGCGCGCCCATCGGGCAATCTCGCGGTTGATACTACACATACTGAGGCACATCCGAGCTCTGCTTGCAGTTAGCGTAAAATGGTTATATAAATACCTCACCGTTGTTATGCTAAACAGCCGAGGCGCGTGGCCGAGTTGTTTAAGGCAGCGCGCTCCGAAGCGAGCGGTCGAAGGTTCGAATCGCGGTGGGGCCGTTTCGTGCATAGGGGAGTGAAGCGGGCTTCACTCCCCTATCCACGAGGCCGTGAGCGAGTCCCTTTCAAGAATATTTCAAGATTATGAATGTGCAAGTCTTGCCACACCCCCTCAAGCAAGCTGAACAACAACTCGTTCGAGTGAAAGACCGTCTTGAAAAGGAAGATACCCTGGCGTCGTCTACAAATTCCGTGCCCAAGACTGCCAGGTGTGCTACATAGGCGAGACTGGAAACTTTAAAGAAGACGGCAGCAGCACCGTAATGATGTAGCCAAAGGCACACGATTTCAAAACGCTCTGGCAGAACCTAGTGCAAAAACTGGACACTGTCTTGATTGGCAATCGGCTGCCATCATCGAAAAAGAGAAAAAAGTTATCATCCGCCTGCTCATCGAATCTTTCTGCATACAATTCAACTACTAACACGATAAATCGACACGGGGTCCACTCCCTGAGGCATACGCAAGCGCGTTGCGCCTTTCGACGCATATATAATAAAGACCAGCATGCATTCGTTCATTGTGAACAAGGCACCCGTACTGGGCGCCGAAACGTAAATTCTGTTGTTGCTTTATTTATTTTGGTGAGTTTACGTTTTCATCGACCAAGAGTCGAAGTGTATTATATAACCAGTTATTACAGTATGCGTAACGATGCCAACAGCAGTATGGGTGTTTCCAACATCAGACGCGGTAAGCTGTTATGTAGTGCTTATATTCTTCAATACTGGATAGCGCGAATGCAAACAGCACAAAGAAGAAACACAAATGCACAGGACAGGTGTTACTCGCAACTAAGCTTCATTCAGGAAAGTTCTCCTGGATATACACACAGCCGAGTGGCACCCGCAGGCACTGCACGTACGTTACAGTCACAGATGCAGTTATGACAGTTGCGTTACAGTTGTTATGCTTAAACTTGTCCGTTATGACGGAGAAGGCACGCGCGTTTCACGGATCCGTGTGTATGTGTAGAAGGGGTCCTTGACAGTTCTTGAACAAGGTCATCATCACCGTGATCAGTGAGCACCAGTAGCTAAGCCGGACTTGTTATTCGGATCCGTTCCTGATCGCGGCTAGGGAAGTGCGAGGTATAGCACAGCTGGGGGAAATCCTGGTTGCCTCTTACGATGAAATGATATATGGCGCCTCCTGTCCTGCACGTGGCAGCGAGGTCTTTTAATGCCCTGTCTACATTCAAGCAGTCTTTCATGCAGTATAAGGACCAGGCGTTGTTTGGTCTTGATAAATTAATGTTGAAGTCACCGGTGATGATGACAGGCCTTGTTCGCTCGGAAGATTTATTGTAGAAAGCATTGACCCCGGTTTTTGCGTAATCGACGTGGTCCACGTTGCGGACCACGTAAATGAGTGCATGGTAGTTGAGCGTCTTCTAGGGGTGTTCTGTCTTCAGCTTCCTCACTTTCCTTGTGTCCACCGCGGTGGTGCAGTGGTTACGGTGCTCGGCTGCTGACGCGAAGGTCGCGGGTTCGATCCCGGCCGCGGCGGTCGCATTTCGATAGATGCAAAATGCTAGATGCCCGTGTACTGTGCGATGTCGCTGCATGTTAAAGAATACCAGATGGTCAAATTCCTTAGCTCTTCGTCACGGGTCTCATAATCATATCGTGGTTTTGGGACATAAAACAACAAAATTGTTATATTATTACTTTCCTTGCGTGTCAATGTGTGTGTTCGCGTTTACTGCGTTGGTTGAGACTTTGTATCACCTGTGGCACATACTCGCATAACATAAACTCTGGTATGCGGGTATGTGCCACACGTGACTCAGAGAAAGGGTTTCATGACGTACGCGACAGGTATTTTTGCGCTATTCATGCCATGACCAGTGAATCGTGTTCTTCATACACTGATCCCCTGCATGCCAATTTGGTACATAGAAGTTATAGAGACGACCAGGACAGCGCCCAGACGTAGGCGGCTAGATAGATAATAGATACGTAGATAGAAACGCCCAAAGTGCTGAGGTTCGCTAAGAATGCTTTGCATTTAAAAAACTATACTCATTTGATAAAGAGTTACAGAAGGAACGCTGACACAATGATCGCCAGATTTCTGTATGTACATAGCCTCAGCCAGTTCCCGGGCCACCTTATCTTTGCTCTTCCGCAAAATGCATGTCTTGCCCAGCTGTCGTTTACACGTGCAAACCTTTCAGTGATGTGGCAAATGAGATCCGGTACCATTCCTTATAGACAGGGCGTGCTCTGCTAGTCGGTCATTAATACACTGGCCAGTCTGGCCAATGTACACCCGGCCGCAGCTCAGCGGAATCTTATGAACAACACCAGTTGAACATTTCATGAAATGCGTTTTCTTCGTGTGTTCTTTCTCGCAGTCAGGACTTTTTTTAAACGACGCTCGAGCACAAATTCCAGAGAGTTTTTGCGGAGCCGAAAACACTACCGGTACGTTATAATCTAAAAGCCACATTTTTCAAAGAATGAAGATACCTTGTGAATGTAGCAAATGACAACGGGACACTATTCTTATCATTGACTGGGGAAGCACCTCTGACATCACGCCGAACTTCCTTCAGTAAAGCCTAGCAAACAGATCCTAAAAGAAATGAAGGAAACCCGCTGAAACAAGTCTAGAAACTTGCAGTCAAATCTTTTTTTTAACTGCATGTGGGCAGGACCAATTTTAGTGCCGTCTGCAAACTAGCAGTTGCTATCGCTCTCTTAACATTCTTGGAATGGGCGGAATGAAATGACACGAGGGGTGAAACTTCCAACAGACATGGTCTTCGTGAATCGTGAAAAGAATATCTAAAATTGAAGCTTGTTATCAGTGGGAAGCTCATGCGCAAACCTGAGGCCTGTCCAAGAGCCTTTAAAAAGTTGTCTAAGACTTCAGGCGACACATTCAGAATAAGCCCAACTTGGTTGTTTTCTCAAAACAAATAAAAAATCATCAACAAAACGAAACACCTTCGAAACCTTGTCACTTGGCAAAGCAGCTTCTAGGTGTCGATTTATGGTCAGAAAGGAAATGTTGCGCAGCACAGGCGCGACACTTTTAAGGCTGTAAAGGCTCTCGGTCATGGCATGGGGACATGATTTCTAAGCGAATTTATGAACATAGCTTAGCTATGAGTTCGACTTGACGAGTTTTGAATGCGCGGAGTCATACTGAAGGAAATGTATTTTTGCGCGAAAACGAGCCGTGGCGTCATGTGATGCGAGAGTTATATGGAGGCAGTGGGCTAGAGAGGATAATATACAAACACATAAGGAAATATCAAATCGCATCACTCCTCCTCACTTTTAATTCCCACCCCCAGCTATGCTATAAGGTACAGTCGGCGTCAGAAGTTTAGAGACCACTACGTCTGAAAAAACATTGAATTTCGGAGCAATTTGTGATTGCATTCGGTCGAAGTGCACAGTACATGTTCTTAGCGCGTTTTAAAACAGGTCGGGAATATAAACTAAACGCTGCCTGCCGAAGAAGCAGCAATACTAGGCTTCATGGGGCGAAGCTCCTTAGGGTCGAGGCATGTCCCATGTCCGGCAAGGCGACGGCGTGTCTCAGTTGTGCATGGAGCCCGCTAGGCGCGCTGCGGTGCACAAGGGCATATCATAATATTGACAGACTATAAAACACCTAGTAGCACAAACTCTTTATGCTAGTCGTCGAGTTAAACGCAGATATTATAGACCTTAGGATCTAGCTTTGTCGTCGACGCTCACTGCCCGCTGTCATGGTGGTTAGAAAACTTGCTATAGTCGAAACATATGTGTGTATGTGGATCAAAAAATGGTTTACAATAGACGAACAACAATCGCAAGTTTGACAAAACAATATAAAATGCCTACAAGCAAAAACCCTTTAGACTAGCCGCAGACTTCAACGTACACATTATGGACCTTAGGACCGAGCTTTGTCATCGACTCTTTATGTCAGTTTAAATACACGAGAGCAGGCTGCGGTGAACATACATATGTAAGCGCGTTCCAGACCACACATTCTATTTCTGCCATGAATGAAAACGGCCGTAAGGCGTGGCACGCGGCGCGTCAACGGGAACGCCAACGACAAGCTACTACTCCGAAGGAGATGGCGCGGGAAGCGGCGGCAAAACGGCAAAAATGACAAACGGGAGATTCACGGTGAACGAACAATCCCCAGAGCTTCGCCCACTCGTCATCATTCACTTCGTGGATATGCGTGTATTTTTTCTTTTTACTCGTGGTCCACAAACTTCTGAGGCTGACTGTACGTGGTTATGCTATGGTTACCCTCTCACCTCTTTCTTTCTCTCCTTCTACCCTAACATGAATCTCCCTCACCCTAACCTCGCTTTCCTACCTCTTTGCTGCGCTATTCTGCAGAAGGCCATGCCATATTTTACCCTGTCCCATTCTCCTTTCCCTCCTCCTCACCCTCACATTTTTTCTCCTCACCCTCACTTCTCTTTTCAAACCCTTGATCTTGATACTATGCATGAATATGCCATGCTAAAAGCTGCTTGCACATATCCGCTTCTGTTGGTCACGCGAACCGATGTGCCGAAAAGATTAACAGCTCCACTGCTATAAAAAATTTTGCAAGCTGCGCACTTAGTGCGCAGCTTGCACTAAGTAGCGCAAGGCTGAATCTCAGTGAAACCGGTTGTCTCCTTCCTAGTCGCTTCTTCTCGGCGTTTGGGATTAGCTCGGCGTCGGCGCAGCACTTGTCGATTGTCGGCACGACGCTCTTCTTTGTGGATGGCAGTTCTTCGGGTGCCCTGACATTATTTGGTCTTCCATGGCGACACTGGGTCGGAGGCATCGAAAGTTCTGCCGCCGACGCGGTGAGACGGAGCTTTACCTCCCTGCTGACGTTACAGCCAAGCTCTGCCTCCACACTTTCCGGTACATGGCCTGGGGCCAGAGGAGGCGAGGCGGACGCACGCCGCGAGCGACGTTGCGGCGAGCGCAGCTGCACGGAGTGTCAGCAAAGCTTGGGGAAGCGGGGCACGGCTGGTTGCTAGGCAGCGCGCAGTGACGTCATAAGTTAGCGCAGTTTTCTTTTCCTGTTACGCGAACCCGCATAACAAAAAGCCTCACAGCACGGAAGTAAAAGCGAGTGCACCAAAATCATGAAATGTATGTGCTTCCGAATATTTGTGTTTTGGACGGTGTGCATATATAAATTTCTACATTGATACAAAAGCGGATATCCAACACTGCAACCACTATTGCCGTAGTCAGGAAATGACGCACGTATAGGGCCTTTTTCAGGATCGGTTTGAAGCACAGGTATTCCTCGGTGGCAGAATACCCGACTGCTATGCAGAAGACATGGATTCGATTCCGGCTCAAGCAGTGATGTATGTTTTCTTGTTCCATCAGAATATTTCACCCATTGACAACGCCACCGGAGCCCGGCACCCGATTTTCCGGGAGACGGCAACTTTTCACGCAGTCGTGTTAGGATTTCAAATGTCTGGGTTGACATGGACTGAGAATCAGCTGTGGCGCGTACCCGAGTACCACGGGCCGCGGTATGCGCGTGTGTAATATTATCTGGTGCTTTACGTGTCAGACAGACAGACAAAGAACTTTTATTTGGTCCTGAGAAGACGAATGCCCCGTCCAGTGGTAACATCCGCGGGCCGCACCCACGATGGAGCCGGGACGTTGAGATTCTCGGCGACTTTGCAGGCTCTCTGGACCGCCCTGAGCTGCTCTTCCTTGGCGGAGCTAGTGAGAAGTCGGAGCCAGTCTTCCTCCGCGGAGGGAGACCCTGAGCCACCGCGCAAGTCGTGGCTCTACCACAGCATGTGCTGAAGAGTGCACCTGGGATGTCCACAGCGCGGTCAAAATCACGACATGATTATGACGCACGCCTTCGGGTATAGATCCGGAAATTTAAGTGGTGTCCTTTACCGTACGCGATCATGACGTACGCTACAGGGAGTCACGTTATTTATGTAATGCCCTGTCAGTCGTGTTCGCGATGCACTCATAGCCTCCTATGCCAATTTTGGTATCTACCATGTTAAAGAGACGACCGCTAAAGCGCTATGACGTACGTGGCAAGATAGATAGATAGATAGATAGATAGATAGATAGATAGATAGATAGATAGATAGATAGATAGATAGATAGATAGATAGATAGATAGATAGAAATGGTCAAAATTCCTTTGTTTCGCTAAGAAAGGCTTCGCCTAAACAATTTAGTCAGGCTTCACTGACTTAACGCCAGTGAAACTAGACGTTGTGGCTTCGTCTTGCCATGTTTTACACTCGGGGTTTGACGAAAACTTTTCACGTCTAAACGGAGCTTCACTTACTCGAAGCTCTCGATCTTCTGCTCACTGTCTGCGCTTGGCTTCGGCATCTCTTGCGCGGGCTCTGGCTCAGAACGACGTTGTCGTTGATGTTCACGCGCCCATTGCCGTTGACGCTCCCAGCGGGTAGCTTCTCCTTCCAGAGAGCGCGTGTCTTACCAATCGACGAACAATCGAGAAAGACCGCTGTGCTTCTGGATTAGATACGTTTGCTTCCTTCCAGGAAACAATTGTCGATTTCCCTGTTAGCACGTGGCCTTCCGGACGTTGAGACTAGTTAGTGATAGCGTCTTCATTTTTGGTGGAGTGGAGGTGAGTAGTGGGGTTTGCGCAGTTTCTATGGCACACACCCACTAGGAGCTGCGAGTCGCGTTAGTTCGATAGTCACGAGAACACCTCCACCATAATCAGCTTCGCTGTTGAAAAGTTGATTGCCACTCAACCGCCCTTACGTGATTGGTCACCGAATGCCTTGAACACCTTAGGGACGTTGTGAATTTTGCGTAGTGACTGCGCTAATCCTTGGCCTCTTTTTGAGGCGAAAGCCTCATATGCCTCACTAAATACGAAATTTGACCATCGGCGTTCCGCGTCGTCGGCTGCGTCTCGCGCCCTGTGGCATCGGGAACGAGTAGTGCCAAAATCATAATCACGTGATGACGTCCCAGATCGTAAAATTTTGTGACGTCATCATGATGTCACAAATTCTCGCGTGACGTCATGTGATGAAACGCTAAAAATATCGTTGTTGCGCTCTGCCTTGGGCGGCGAACAAAACCGGAGAGCGTACGACTTCAACAGAAGAAAATAAAGACGGCGCTTCAGAGTAGCACATGACGCCACGGCTCGTTTTCGCGCAAAAATACATTTCCTTCAGTATGACTCCGCGCATTCAAAACTCGTCAAGCGAATCATAGCTAAGCTATGTTTCATTAATTCGCTTAAGAAATCATGTTCCCATGCCATGACCGAGAGCCTTTACAGCCTTAAAAGTGTCGCGCCTGTGCTGCGCAACATTTCCTTTCTGACATAAATCGACACCTAGAAGCTGCTTTGCCAAATGACAAGGTATCGAAGGTGTTTCGTTTTGTTGATGATTTTTTATTTGTTTTGACAAAACAACCAAGTTGGGCTTATTCTGAATGTGTCGCTGAAGTCTTAGACACTTTTTAAGGCTCTTGGACAAGGCCTCAGGTTTGCGCATGAGCTTCCCACTGATAACAAACTTCAATTTTTAGATATTCTTTTTCACGATTCACGAAGACGATGTCTGTTGGAAGTTTCACCCTCGTGTCATTTCATTCCGCCCATTCCAAGAATGTTAAGAGAGCGATAGCAACTGCTAGTTTGCAGACGGCACTAAATTGGTCCTGCCCACATGCAGTTAAAAAAAGATTTGAACTGCAAGTTTCTAGACTTGTTTCAGCGGGTTTTCCTTCATTTCTTTTAGGATCTGTTTGCTAGGCTTTACTGAAGGAAGTTCGGCGTGATGTCAGAGGTGCTTCCCCAGTCAATGATAAGAATAAGTGTCCCGTTGTCATTTGCTACATTCACAAGGTATCTCATTCTTTGAAAAATGTGGCTTTTAGATATAACGTACCGGTAGTGTTTTCGGCTCCGCAAAAACACTCTCGAATTTGTGCTCGAGCTTCGTTTAAAAAAAGTCCTGACTGCGAGAAAGAACACACGAAGAAAACGCGTTTCATGAAATGTTCAACTGGTGTTGTTTATAAGATTCCGTTGAGCTGCGGCCGGGTGTACATTGGCCAGACTGGCCGGTGTATTAATGACAGACTAGCAGAGCACGCCCTGTCCACAAGGAATGGTACCGGATCTCATTTGCCACATCACTGAAAGGTTTGCACGTGTAAACGACAGCTGGGCAAGACATGCATTTTGCGGAAGAGCAAAGATAAGGTGGCCCGGGAACTGGCTGAGGCTATGTACACAGGGGTCCACTGTTGAAGGGAACATCGGAGCGTGTGGCGGCTGCTCGGCGCAACCGCCGGCCAGCGGCTGCAACGAGTTTCGCGCAGGCGCAGTGCGTGCTGTCAGTCGTGCTCTTTCGTCGTCTGCTGCCGTCTGCTTCCGCGCTGCGAATCGTCGCGAAGCGAACCGTTGACGCGATGAAAGAGCACCGGGCACGGTGCTCACTGCGTCTGCGCGAATCTCGTTGCAGCCGACGGCCGGCGGTGGCGCCGAGCTGCCGCCACACGCTCCGATGTTCCCTTTAACAGTGGACCCTTGTGTACATACAGAAATCTGGCGATCTTTGTGTCAGCGTTCCTTCTGTAAGTCTTTATCAAAATGAGTATAGTTTTTTAAATGCAAAGCATTTCTTAGCGAACCTCAGGCACTTTGGGCGTTTCTATCTACGTATCTATCTATCTATCTAGCCGCCTACGTCTGGGCGCTGTCCTGGTCGTCTCTATAACTTCTAATGAACCAAAATTGGCATAGCAGGGGATCAGTGTATGACGAACACGATTCACTGGTCATGGCATGAATAGCGCAAAATACCTGTCGCGTACGTCATGAAACCCTTTCTCTCAGTCACGTGTGGCACATACCCGTATACCAGAGTTTATGTCATGCGAGTATGTGCCACAGGTGATACAAAGTCTCAACCAACACAGTAAACGCGAACACACACATTGACACGCAAGGAAAGTAATAATATAACAATTGTTGGGGTTTTATGTCCCAAAACCACGATATGATTATGAGAGACCCGTTACGAAGAGCTAAGGAATTTTGACCATCTGGTATTCTTTAACATGCAGCGACATCGCACAGTACACGGGCATCTAGCATTTTGCATCTATCGAAATGCGACCGCCGCGGCCGAGATCGAACCCGCGACCTTCGCTTCAGCAGCCGAGCACCGTAACCACTGCACCACTGCGGTGGACACAAGGAAAGTGAGGAAGCTGAAGACAGAACACCCCTAGAAGACGCTCAACTACCATGCACTCATTTACGTGGTCCGCAACGTGGACCACGTCGATTACGCAAAAACCGGGGTCAATGCTTTCTACAATAAATCTTCCGAGCGAACAAGGCCTCTCATCATCACCGGTGACTTCAACATTAATTTATCAAGACCAAACAACGCCTGGTCCTTATACTGCATGAAAGACTGCTTGAATGTAGACAGGGCATTAAAAGACCTCGCTGCCACGTGCAGGACAGGAGGCGTCATATATCATTTCATCGTAAGAGGCAACCAGGATTTCCCCCAGCTGTGCTATACCTCGCACTTCCCTAGCCGCGATCAGGAACGGATCCGAATAACAAGTCCGGCTTAGCTACTGGTGCTCACTGATCACGGTGATGATGACCTTGTTCAAGAACTGTCAAGGACCCCTTCTACACATACACACGGGTCCGTGAAACGCGCGTGCCTTCTCCGTCATAACGGACAAGTTTAAGCATAACAACTGTAACGCCACTGTCATAACTGCATCTGTGACTGTAACGTACGTGCAGTGCGCCTGCGGGTGCCACTCGGCTGTGTGTATATCCAGGAGAACTTTCCTGAATGAAGCTTAGTTGCGAGTAACACCTGTCCTGTGCATTTGTGTTTCTTCTTTGTGCTGTTCACATTCGCGCTCTCCAGTATTGAAAATATAAGCACTACATAACAGCTTACCGCGTTTGATGTTGGTAACACCCATATTGCTGTTGGCATCGTTACGCAACTGTAAACAACTGGTTATATAATACATATTCGACTCTTGGTCGATGAAAACGTACACTCGCCAAAATAAATAAAGCAACAACAGAATTTACGTTTCGGCGCCCAGTACGGGTGCCTTGTTCACAATGAACGAATGCATGCTGGTCTTTACTATATATGCGTCGAAGGGCGCAACGCGCTTGCGTATACCTCAGGGAGTGGACCCCGTGTCCGATTTATCGTGTTAGTAGTTGATTGTATGCAAAACGATTCGATGAGCAGCGGGATGATAACTTTTTTCTCTTTTTCGATGATGGAAGCCGATTGCCAATCAAGACAGTGTCCAGTTTTTTTCACTATGTTCTGCCAGAGCCTTTGAAATTGTGTGCCCTTTGGCTACATCATTACGGTGCTGCTGCAGTCTTCTTTTAAAGTTTCCAGTCTCGCATATATGTAGCACACCTGGCAGTCTTGGCACGGAATTTTGTAGACGACGCCAGGGTATCTTTCCTTTTCAAGACGGTCTTTCACTCGAACGAGTTGTTGTTTCAGCTTGCTTGAGGGGATGTGGCAGACTTGCACTTCATAATCTTGAAATATTCTTGAAAGGGACTCGCTCACGCCTCGTGGATAGGGGAGTGAAGCCCGCTTCACTCCCCTATGCACGAAACGGCCCACCGCGATTCGAACCTTCGACCGCTCGCTTCGGAGCGCGCTGCCTTAAACAACTCGGCCACGCGCCTCCGGCTGTTTAGCATAACAACGGTGAGGTATTTATATACACCATTTTACGCTAACTGCAAGCAGAGCTCGGTTGTGCCTCAGTATGTGTAGTATCACCCGCGAGATTGCCCGATGGGCGCGCCTAAAGCAAGGCTCCTACAAAATTCTTCAGACGCGCACTAAAAGGTGGCCCCTTTCTGTAGCCACTGACGATGTGGAACGCCGAGTAAACGATGCGTCTAACGCCACCGCGCGGGAGTAGCCGTGGAGGGGTCACTCCACGTACCGCAGTTTGAAATAAAAAGAAGTCTAAGTGCGTTGGGTTGTAGCGCGCTGCTCAAACACGAACAACAGCAACTGTTAGTTCGCGCTCGTCCTGTGTGTACCTGTGTGTACCTGTGCGTTCTTTTTGAGTGTCCTTCCTTGTGTTGCAGCAGTGCGATGCAAGTGCCGTACTGTGACCATTGTTAGTTTGCGGTCGCCTTGTGTATGTTCTCTTCGCCAGTTCTTTGGGCAGGAGCGGCGCGTTGCAGGTACTGAGCTGCTTGCCGTTCTTCGTGTGACATTCTAATTTGTTGCTATCGCATTCATTGCTTCGCCATTGCGTCGAAACTGTGACTTTTTCACTTTCCACCCTAACCTTGACAGCACGCATATTTTGTTTTGTATTTGTTTCAGATTGCTATCTCATTTGTTCACCTCTACACTTGCTTTAGGGCAACCATTCATCTACAAATAACTCATAACAGCTAGCAAGTTAGAACACAACAGGTTGTGGGTGTAATCCTAGGTGCGGCGGGTGTATTGCTGTGAATACGTAATGCAAGAAATTATTGTAAACTATACGTGTAGTAGGCCGTTTACAAACCGCCAAGGGTCAAGGTTATGGAGCAGTTTTCTACGACGCAGTACATCATAATCATCCCGTACGAATTTTTTCCTCAAAATACTCGGTTCCAAGGAAGATTTCGAAGCTTTTACAATATTTGAAATCTTGTAACTTTCGTTTGAACTTCAGGAGCACCAAGCGGCAAATTGCGGGGCTCAAATTGACAGGGCTATATGTCCGTTAGTGGGCATTGGTACTGTCTCGCTGGTTGGTTAATAACACGTCCGGCACAGTGCTGGCCAAAAATTAACATTTACCCTAATTAAATCATCATGCACAGCTGACCTTAAGCATGACATTGTAAAGAATACGGCAATTCATAGTGAAGCGAAAACTCCGGGCGAAGTGCTCATGGAGGTGCGCGTTTGTTTCACCTTCGCGGCGTCCGCGCGACTAAACAAATTAAAAACCGGTGTTCACGTGATACAAAACGCAAGGCAAAGTAACTACACCAGTGGCATTTGACATCGAGTCTTATTAGACGAAGACATAAAAGAACCTATGAGTTAGGAAAAATGCGAAGACGACTGCCGTCCTGTCGTTTGTATTAATAAATGTAACTCTGTTTTGCGCCATTCCGCTTAGTGCGAATTCACCCCTCCAGATTTCGCTCCTACAGATTTCACATATATCAGAACACTCGACTTCCGCTGCAATCTGTGGCAAGGAGGTCTTAATTCTTCGCAAACCTCCTTGATTGAGCCGTGCTCCCAATTAGGTTTCCAGAAGTTGCGCCTTTTCCTTTCCTCAACCTCTCCTCCTCCTCAACGGAATGGATAGGCATGTCAACGCAAGAAGGAACGAAAAATTTGAGCAACACCCACGTTTTGGGAACTATTAGCTGTCATCCAGTGACCTTTGATTGAAGAAAACATAGGAATAACATAAAAAACTTCGTCGTTTTTTTCATTGTTAAGCTTCCTCCTTAAAATAAATATAGATGCTTAGCAAACCTGCCTTCCAACCAGAGGACGCACGAAGGCTCTTCAGAATACTCTATGTCAGCAGCTCAGTATGAAACTGGCCCCTTGAGCGGTGCGTTGTGTCTTGCTTAATATCTTCTTGCAGCACGGTGTATAATTTCAGTCCACGTAAAATTGCGTCGATCGTTTGTATAAGTTGTATGACAGTAAATTATCAGTATTTAGTTTATAAGCGCCTCTCGCGCTTGCGTAGAGCATTTCAATAAACTTTCCTTTGTGTATAGCGTTTGTGTATGTTATAGTGACGCAATTTATAAATATTTAGTATTCGCCGCGAGATCGGGCTACACGCGGCGCTTCACTATCCACACTAGCGCGTCGAAGCACCGCCTAACCACAGCGGCGCTTCGTTGTGGGCAGCTTGAGCTGATTATCGGCGAATAAAACGCGTTGACTGTAGCCTACTGCTAATATGTACATTCTCCATTGCCAAATAGATGCACGAGGCCCGCCGAACGTTACTATTACTTGTGAGAGAAGCGCAACGTGCCAATGAACGGGACGATCGTCCTCGGCGAAAGTCTGTGTTTTAGGGGCGAAGCTCCTTATGCCGTGGGTCTGTCCATCCTCCGTTTGTTTGTAGGTTTGTTTGTAGTAGCCACCTCTAGTTCGTGAGAAGCGCGCGTTCTGGTATGCAGTAGAAGTAGAAGACGACGTTGACGAGTGAGACTCTAGTGCGTGTTCGCCTGTGTGGCGTTCTTTCTTCTTTACTACGTCTCATGTTCTCAACGGCACCCGAAGACAACATTTCAGAAGTAACGCGCCATGAGGCTCCCTCTTGGCACGCTTTCTGTTTAGCTCGGAGTCGCCAGATGGAAGACAAGGCTGCGGAACGGAGGGCACGGAAGCCGGCGGCAGCGCGCGCTCGCCGACAGAATCCTGAGGTGAGAGCCCGCGAAGCCGAAGCTGCTCGACAAGCTGCACGGCTGCGGCGAGAAGACTCCGCCGTTCGAGCCCGCGATGCCGAAGCTGCTCGACAAGCTGCACGGCTGCGGCGCGAAAACCCCGCCGTTCGAGCCCGCGAGGCCGAAGCTGCTCGACAAGCTGCACGGCTGCGTCGCGAAGACCCCGCCGTTCGAGCCCGCGAGGCCGAAGCTGCACGGCTGCAGCGCGAATCGGATCTTCAAAATGTGAAGGACCGTGAAGCGGCGAGAAATCGCGCGTACCGGCAGGCAAAGCACGAGGCTGTGCTAGCACGTGAAGTGGCTACAAAACGCATAAGGCTGGCTCTGCCCGAAGGCGCCGACGCGCGCTTCCAGCGGGACTTCCTTGATAACAGTTTCGGCCATAGTTGCGCTGTGTGCGACAGATTGCGGTTCTCAAACAATCTAGTCACAATATCCGCCATCAAGAAGGACCACGCTCGCGCCAATGTCATCGCAATAATAGACCATTTGTGTTAGTTGGTGACCTGAATGTCGATATTACCGAAAAGAACAATGAGTGGTTCATACAACTTATGGCAGCCAAATATGCGCTCACGTGCACGTCCATTGATCATATGAAACCAACGACCATCCGAGGGACGTGTATAGACCTGGTGTTTTCTAATTTCCAGTTGCAACCCGTACAAGCACCGCTGTCCCTTCACTTCACGGACCATAAAGCCGTGATAATGAAGGGACAATGCCAGCCAAGCATCATCTAATTAAGAAAAATAAAACTTTGATGTTTGTAATATACACACAGTGTTTCTCACTCTTCATATGATGATTGATGGGGCGTTACACATAACATTCATGGTTTACCGATGATTCTCTCCGGTGCTTCGCCCCACTCATCATCATTCACCACGTGGATATGCTGTGATTTTTTTGCACTATATGACGTTTTTTGCTGTTTTATTTGCACGTGCTTAGCTTGTGTTTCGCCTACTACGCACTGCTGTTGCACGACTGAGCTAATTACGTATTTATTCTTGCTCATCTGGTGACCGAACAGCATTTGATGTACTGTGTGCACGAATACGCGCCTGTATTATTTCTTACTCAGTTATCTGCGTGTGCAGGACAGTTGACAAGAAATTTTGTCAGAAAAGCCAAGTGGCTGGCAGAGCTTTAGCAATATGAAGATGTTTGACACGTACGCGCTTGTTTTTATTCAAGTAACAGTGTAAAGTGGTAACAGTTCAGAACAGAGCTTTTCTTTCGATTGATTATCTACACGCCAGGGGTGCAACAAAGGTGCGGTTATTCAATGGGACAAAAGATGTCCATTGCCTTCCATCAATCATATATAACGCGACACAACAGCTCAAGATAACGTAACATATATGAGGTTTGCAAAATAGCACGATATGTTTGTAAGGCACGCCATCTGGATTATTTTTTTACCCGATCACGTTCTTTAACACGAGCGTAAATAAAAGCACAACGGTGTTTTTTCATGCATTTCGCCCCAAGTTAAAACAACGCCCGGCAACTCAGTTACTTTCGAGTCACTCCATTTTCTGTTGTTTTAGGGGTTTGTTTATGTATACCGAAAAGTCAGACTTCAGTTGTCCGAAATATTACTCGGTACACACTAAACAAATTCTGACCCATTAGGGTGTAAAAAAGGGTGCGACACCCTACCGCACACCCTTCGAGCACCCTAATTGGGCCGCAGCACCCTGCTAGCGGAACGCAAAGGGTGCATACATCAGAAGGGTGTAAACTATGGTGCAAGAAAGGTGCTACAACTAATGGGTGCTGAAGAACACTCATAAAGGTGTACAGTCGCCGACAAAAGTTTGTGAGCAATGTGGTCAACGAACATAGCCAACAGCTTTTATAGGTCGCCTCGTTGGCCACCACGTTCACATTAGAAGCCCTACCAAAGTAGCGAATATCTGAGTGGCAGCAGCGCCCGGCCGAACCTAAGTTCTACATTGGTTCTACATTGGTCTCGCCCTTTTCGGCTCACGGCTGGCGCTGACCAGGCGTTGCACCACAAGCTGACTAACCATTGGCTGTATACGTAGCTTGTGGAGCTGCAACATGATATTGACTTTCACCTATAGAGCTATTGGCCTCGTTTGCGCCTGATGTGGCCGACAAACTTTTGTCCACGACTGTATATGTAAACCATACATTTATTAATGCACAGAAAGACCGTGAGAACACAAAATAGCTTTTGTATAGTATATATATTTATTTACTTTATAATGTATCAGCTTGACACATGTTATTTTCAGAAATGAATGAAGGAATGGTGCTTATCAAGGGCTCCTTTCTGTTTGTTAGACACAACATAATTAGAGCATCGGACATGAAACCTGAAAGCCGCAGGCTCGATGCCTGCCAGCGACAGGTTACTTTTTTATCTACTTAATTCCTTTACTTTTTCATTACTACCATAGAGTTAAATCCCTACAAATAGTGTCCCCAATGCTTTCCTCTGCTTCATTGATTCAGAAATTAATGTGATTATATGTGTATATTACTCATGCACATTTATAGCAGCAACAAATACAAGTGGTACATGTTCATGCAGTGGACGGTACTTTGGTTTCCAGACAGATTTGCACAACTTATTCACAAAATCTAAAAAGCTCGACTCATTCACCACTGCATGCAATGTCATACAGGTGTTTCAAGAATGAGTCACAAAAATAGTTCTCATGTGCAAGCTATTGACAAAGATAATAAGAATGCACACAAATGAAGTTAGGGCAGTTCAATGTTCATCATCATCATAATTTTCAACCTATCCTAATGTCCCCTGCAGCACAAAGGCCTCTCCCAAAGATCTCCAACTTGCACCATCCTGTGCGAGCTCATTTCATTTTATGGCTACAACTTTTCCGATTTTGTCACTTTACCGAACACTTTGGCCCTAGCCGCTATATTTCCCAACCTTTGGTATCGATTCTGTCACTCTAAGAGGAAACACTTATATGTCCTCCACATTATATAGCCTGCTCCGGTTCACCTTTTTCTGCGCAATGTCAGCTATCCGTATTTGTTCTCCAATCTATGCTGCCATCTCCCTTTGTCTTAAAGGAGCACTGACACGAATTTTACAAATTTTTCTATTGTCACTGTAAATAAAATTAAGGTTGTTACTCTAAAAATAGTATTGTGGTGCCTCAGATCGCTTCGAATGCATTTTCAATTATGCTACCCTAAAAGGCCACTTTCGGTTTCACAGTTACGTATGTCTTGGGTTTGTCTTGGGGGGTAGCAACCTGGATGTACTATAGCAACAGCTCTGTCATCTCTGCTGTCAGTTGTACATGCTGCATGTAAACAACGATGAGTGAATCATCTTCCAGCCACTCTAACACCAATTTTGGCCGCTTGCAAGACGCAGAGTTCGTAGACACAGCGAATTATGTTGACTCGTCATGATAATCTGTATTGCGGTAGAATTGTCTTGCAGATGCCGGGTGATGAAAATTTTAAAATCAAACTGAAATATGTTATACATGTTTCTTGGCTCCGATGTGTGGAGAGCGTTAACACTGCATGCCATGGAAATGAAAAACGTCTCACTTGCGATGCCTAGACATTGTGTCAGTACTCCTTTAAAGTTATGTGCAAGTTTCTTGTTCACATTTCTCCATGAGCAAATCCTTTCACAAATTTAGAATAACGAATGGCGCGTGCTTATGACATTCCGACCCTTGTGTTCATGCACGTACAACGGCTCTATTTCAAACTCTGAAAATGAAGTTAGAACATTGTACTTGTCTATGGCACTAACAACATACACATGAAAGTGCTCATCAAAACATACAGTCTCAAGCAGTTTAGCCATAACCAGCAGTACCTTGTTCACATAAAATATTTGAGACACAAGCAAAAATTCTGGTAGCCCATCTTCTGGAACACTTTTGACTAGACAGCAGCCTTCACTGTATGTCCTCCCATCAACAATCACAGATTTCACAACCACTGGACTTGTGCAAACAAGGTTATTCACAGTTATAAAATCTCTAATACAGCAAGGTAGGTGCTCATACAGTACGCACCGCACACCTGTATTACGGGGAGTTGATTTGTGATCCCCTGTGGTGAACAAAAAACCCTGCAAAAACTGGTGCCTCATTGCAAGACTGCGAGAAAGGTTTTTCCAGTTGCGTATTTTTCGAGCAATGTCTTTGAAATACTGATGCTTTGACTCGAATCGCATTGCCCATAACAGGCTCAATGGTCCAAATTTTTGTATGTGTGAAGGGTAGTGTATGAGGTAATGCATTTTACATGGAATTTTTGCTGACGGAAACAAAGCTTTGAAGTCAAGACTGAAGAAATGAATCTTTCTTTGCAAGTAGGCAACATATGCAACTGGAATTTTGTGACTCATGACAATGTCAACAATTTCTCTGAGAAGTAGGTAAAGCTGCCAAACTGCACTGTCTGAAGGAACGCTATCACCAACAAATAAGGTTAGATTGCGAAATAGGCAAAATGCCTGTGTTGTCGATCCCTTAAATACAGCCTTTCCTTGAAGATATGACTTTGAACTGGGCTCTGGTTTGTTGCGGATATCATGAGGATCATAAAGCCACTCTGAAATGCTTTTGTTCAAATCACTAAGTGAAAATAACTGTTGTTCAGTTAATGCAGATATTATATGCCGCATAGCAAATGGTAGAACTCCTTCATGGATATCATGCATTATATCCGGCGGAAGATGCAGTGTCGGATCAAAGCCAGGACACAAAAGAGCACATGGCTCCTTGACCCCATATAGTGACAGAGTGGGCAGCCCTGGACTTAACATACTCAAGTGGTGCTTGTGGCCTTCTGGCGAGCGAAGCACAAAATCGCCTTCCAAGTGTTTGTAGTTGGTTTCGGTCCGCAGAGCCATGCAGTACCTACAAATTCTTCCTTGGCTGAATGTACACTTGAAGCCTCCAATTCTATGGCTAGATAAATTGTCGCCAGTAAAAACGAAAACAGATCCCTTCACAAGGTGTCCATTTACAGTTATGCCGCGGTTTGCTAGAACCTTGACATCTGCAATGAGTGGCTCAAGAATCTTGGAAAAACCGTATGTGGCAACATGCTTATCTTTGACAAGGAGTAAGAGGTGAATGCCTGACAGTGCTGACCGCAACTTCACATCAAAATTTAGCACGGAGAAATAGACAGCTGTCATTTTATGTTTTCCCCTCTTGCTGCCTAGTGGATTGCACACTTCAAACTCATCACTGCACAATGGCAAGCAAAGTTTTCTGGTATCACCAGCAAAGTAATCATGGTCTTGAAATGCACTTCCATCAAATACCGAACGCATGTAACCATCTGTACAGGAGTAACTGCTGTACTCATCTGAAAGTTGTGAATGTTCAAGCATGTGCTTGAGCACGTCACAGAGTGGAACGTATTCCATGGTGTCACCTCCATGCAACACTACCGTACGCGATTCAACAAGTGGAAAATGTGCTTTCCAGTAAGTTGTCCGGCCAGACCTTGTCCGCAGCTGGTCAAGTTGCTCCTTGCAAATCTCTTGCATGTTGACGGATGGCTCATCATGAGATTGCATCTGCGGATGGTCTGCGATGGTTTCCACAAAATCAATAACATCGTTGGCTAATTCGTGCACTGTGGATTCAGGTAGCCGCCTTCCTTCCTTCCATTTGAGAAGTAGTGCTGCCAGTTGATAAGCATAATCACTTGAAGACCTGACAGAGTCATGCTGTTCGACTTGCACATTTGGGCTCTCTTCTTCATCTTGAGGTATATCAGGTGCTGCATTCGTAGTGCTTCGTGCCATCGTCACCTGCGCGTCACGAGTGTGCATTACTTCTGTGTAAGCAGCATGTTTTCTGTAGACATGCCTCTTGTATGAAAAGAAGTGACGAAATGTTTGCATGCAGCCACCCAAGCCGCACACCCAATTTGATTCATGGCCATGGGCAGTGCGCAGGTGCCTGAACAGTGTCTTCAAGGAGAACTGGTGATAGGCACACCGTGGGCAACGAAAGAATCGCACTGCTGGCATCTGAAAAGACAAATAATTCATTTTGAGAAACACTCCTTGATGGTTTTTCCAGCGTACTAATATGACTTGCGAATGTAAACTCCATCCAGTCCATTTTGTGAAAATCAGAAACCTTCACGCCAATGAATTACTTTCAGGTACAAATTAAGGTAAGTGTACACAATGCAGAATCCTTGTAATGATAAACTACAACTGTGCTTACATGGGCAAGCTGTTGTACTCGAGTGAGAAGTGTTCCTTTATTTTTGTAAAAGCCTCGTAGGGCAACAGAACACAAGCAGCACATCCTGTATCATTCGCTCTGTAATGATATGCAGGTCATGGGTTCATATCATACGGATAGCCCATGGTTACCTTTCCTTTAAACTTTCCAGTCGATTATGTTTCGGGAAAAAATAGTTTTACCACTGCCCTTCCATTCACGAACACAACATAAAGAAAGAAAAAACACTCCCCCTATGTTTTATTTGTTGCAATGATGGCCTACTTTCTTCATATGGTTGTAGTAACAATTGGCCCACAAAGTTTAGTGGCATCACACAAATCACCAAATCAGCTTTGTGTGCAAGCACAAGCACATACTAGTTAAAATTAGAATTATGCATAAGTTGCGACTATTTTTGCTGTTTCCGTGCTTTCTGCTAAAATGCTTTTACACACTACCGTATGTACTCGCATACAGGCCAAGGTGATTTTTAAGTCGCACTGTCGAAACTCGCGTGTTCTGGCCAATTACCAATGCGAAGCGCAAAGCTGTAAATGGTACCGCGAAACGTTGAAATGAAGCTAACCACGTACCCCCAGCGATTGATTACCGTGCCTGATGCACGCATGTGCTCCTATAAACGAAACTTAAAACGAATGAGCTGCCCGGCGAGTTCCTGCCGCACGCTCAGTGTCATTGATTTAAATATAAGCTTAGCGGTATCGCGCATTAATAGGCTTGAGCCGATTGGCTTAGCGGCCGAAACATGGTGGTGGTAGTGGTTTGAAGAGGAAAAGGCGCCTAATTTCTGCAGCCCGGTCGGGAGCACGGCACAGCATCCGAAGTAAAAGGCCGGGAATGCCGACGGCTACTTCGCTCTCCACGCTTGCTGTCAGCGGGAACAAGCGCCACAGCGCGCTCCGCAACGCCGCACAGCCGTTGGCACAGTACGGCTGCTCAATCGGCTTTGGTGTACCGCCTCTCCCATAAACAGGTGGCCCTTCCCCGCGTTCACTGCCGCCTCCACGGCTAGGAGGCGGCGAGCAAGAACGCGCAATAAAGCGCTTTCGCACCGTCACGGAAAGAGCATAGTAGAGGATGCACTTGCTTCGCAAATTCAAGGGCATAACTTTTGACGCATTGACCAATGTTTGAGTAAGTACTGCAGCCCTATTTCACTGCAGTAGCACCACACGGCTCCAGCGCGAAAAGCAGCACACAGGTTCACTGTTTCATAACGCTTACTTTTGTTATGTTCCTTCGAAGTCGGGACTGTTTGCATCCTTTTAGACTGCAAGCCTGCCTGCGTTGTTTGGGCCTTGAAACAGCGATAACACAGACAAAGCGCAACGCTCCCACTCAACAGTGACATTTCAAAAGAATATGTTGCATCTTCAGCATCTTTAGTATGAAACTATTTCTGCCAAAGATGGTCAAACATCACCTTCTAATTCTCTTAGTAAAAGCGCAAACCAAACCCACAAAAATTTATATATGTCACTGCTTTTTGGTATACACAGTTTGTTGCGCCATCTACAGATAGTATTTTGTACTATATTTTTAATACTGCAAACGTTACTTGGTGTCCACGTACTTTTCTTTCACCAATAGGTGGCAGAAATGTTTACCAGTGCAAACATTTTAAGTTTAAAAGGTAGCATTTTTTTATACTGCAGTCGCAAGTTTTGCGACTCTGTTGATTTGCGTCGGTCACATGGTGTGGTTTCCCGCGCAAGATCACGGCACTACCTCGGCGCTGCTCTTTGAAAGTACTAGTGATCCCTGTGTATGCATATTAGCGTGCGATGCCGCGCTGCCTTGTTAGCGTACCGCACATTGGTGCGGCAAGGACATTTGATCTTGAAGATGACACCCTCAGCGCGCTTAAACAGGCAATCAGCGCGTGCCCAGTTCTCGGCGGCAAAGTGGACCTGACGTCGAGCTCGTTTCAGGCAAGTGGACGTATTCCTTTGTTCGCTTGTTAACTGCGCCCGATAAAGTAGCGTTATGCGAAAGTACTGCAGGTTACTTGAAAGAGGCTCTTCGCAAAATGTTAGAGTATGAGTCGTGTTTATTTTGCTAAAGGCTGTTTGACATGGCCAGAAACACAGTGTTCTTCGGAAAGTTACTGGCAGCGACAAAATGACCGATCGCAACCGTCAGCGACGAGCAACCAATGTGCTGGAATTGGTTCGCTCTGGTCGCAGCGGTTCGTGCGATTTTTTTTTTGCGCTCACGGCCGTTTCGCTAGCTTGACATGTACCGAATTTGGTATTGTGCGACGTGATTCTACGATGAACGTAAATGACAGATATTAGCATGAAAATCGTGACTTGCGTGTCATGTACGGCATGTATTACATGACACTGTCTTGATGAGCTTCCGACCGTTTTGCTAACTGGACATATATACCGAAATCGGTATGGCGTTACATGAGCGTATGCCGAGCATGAATGTCAGGTTGAATACATGTCATGTACGACATGGTTAACGTCACGCATACTTGGTGCTTTTGCAGCCGTTTGGTTCAGTTCATTTGAGTCGAAATTGGTGTGGCGTGACATGAGTGTGTGACGAACATTTGCCAGGTCGTGACATGAAAACAATGACATGTGTGTCGTTTGTCATGATTAACATGGCGCGAATTCCTTCCCTCGCGGCCGTTTCGCTGCGTTCATTTGCGCCTAGGTCGGTGTGGCGCGACACGAGTACATGACGAACATGAATGTCAGGTCGTATCATGAAAATAATGACATGCGTGTCACGTATGAGGAACATGAAATCCATGTAACGGAAAAATATCAAGACATACATGCCTCATGGCGTAAGCAATGCCCTTGCCTGCGTCTTTGTGCCCTCGTGGCCGTTTCGTTACTTATGCTTCGCATATCGATTCCCACTGTGCGTGGGATCTGGCAATTTTTTTTTATTACAATCGCGGCGTGTGGAAGAGCCTTAAGAAGGGCGCTTGGCGTTACTCGGCGAGAACCAGTGCCATACGTAATGTAAAGGGGTCTTGTCGAGCTCCCCTGCACTCAAAAGTGTAATGTGTGTAATGCTCCCTTTAGGAGCGCTTCATTCAGTGTGCTCATTCATTGCAGGGTTCCGTATAGGATCGCTTGCCAAACAAATGCTTATTAATGCACTTCGTTCGCATAACAGCACATCCAGGGTGACAAATACTATACTGCTTTCTAATCCAAAAGCATGACTCTGCTTGTGCGTTTTTACAATACTTTGCTGCCCTACGTAACAGAGCCACTTTACATCCTTGTCCTTCATAGTTTCCTCAAGTCTCTTCACGATATAAAACACAGTTGTGCTTTACCATTCACAGATACTAGACAAGACGTTCAATGAGTATGTAGATATCTCTCCTGAGGACACTATACCCGACTTGTCGATAATTCAACTGCGCCCAGACAATGAGAAGCAGTGTGCATCAACTTCTCCAGAGGTATTTCAATTTGGTTGTCGCATGTTCAGTGAAATCCCAACTCTTCTACAAATTTGTGTATGGACCTTTTTTCTCTTTTTTTTTTGCAGCACATTACATCAAACAGTATGGTGGCCTGTGGCAGCCAAGACAACGAAAATGACATTAGTGTTTCCTTCGATCTGTAAGTGCATTTGAATGGCATAGTAGAATTTTATTGAGTCTCGAAGGGTCACGAATAGTATAGGTTTTAGCTGTTAAAGGGACCCTTAAATGATCTTGACGCGAATACTAGAAGCAGCGCAAAAAAATCGACTAAAAGGAACACACGAAGCAGGACTAGCGCCGTACTGCCAACTGTCATTACTACTAGCATTACTACTGCCATACTGCCCTTAGTGACAAAGGGCACTCTGTTTTTTGTAGTTGTAGTATTTTGTTGAGAACTGAGCTTTAAACTGAAGATATCTTGTAGGCCTTCACGATCAGAGGATGATGGGCACACTTTTGTGCTACCAAACCTTGGGAGTCTTCATGAGAGCATTACCACTGGCAGCCCCATTTCTTCGGCAGCGTATCGAAAAATTGTGGACATGCTGTTTACAGAAATGAAGAAGATCACACTGTGAGTAAATTGCCCCTATTCATGATGGCCGTGGAATTAGCAGTGCCTTGTAATTTATAAGTTCAGTGGGCATGAAATTGTGTTGTACAAAAATCTTGCTGTCATAATATAAAAGATGTGACCACCAGATTTTCAGAATCTTGCCATTTTTTGGGAGATTGAACAAAAACGTTTATAATTGCAACAGTTACTTTGAAAATGCAGACAATTCATTCATAAAATTGCCATGATTACATAATTAGTGATGAAAGTTTTCTGGCTGATTTGAGCTGGAAATGCAGAGTTTTTACAAATTGAATAATGTAGGCTCCAAAATCATGCTAATTCACACATTTTGAGTTGCTCAGACAGGCTTTGAATTAGTGAGGCTTTAATAGATTTGATTCTATAGAGAAAGTCATTAACTCTTCAGACCTTTTAATAAAAAAAGATGCCTCAAAGGCATTTGCAAAATCTGCATGTGTCAGAGGCAAAAACAAACTATATCTCGGTGGAGACTTGAACAAGGTTATTTTCACCCCACCCCGATGGTGTAGTGGTTGTGGTGCTCAACTGCTGACACGGAAGTTGTGGTATTGAATACCCGCCGTGGCATCTGCATCGTGATGGAGGCGAAATGTCAGAAGCCCGTGTACTTAGATTAAGTGTTTGTTAAAGAACCCCAGGTGGTCTAAATATTCGTAGCCCTTCACTACGGCGTCTCTCATAGCCTGAGTCGCTTTAGAACATTAAAGCCCCCCCAAAACAACCAATAGTAATATTTTCAACTATTCTTCAGGTTTCCAACTCGCCATTTTTACTCAAGGGTGACCTCGCTTCTGCTTGAGAAATACCCGCAGCTCGAGGACGTATTGGGAAGTGGAGCTGTAAGTAAATTGTTATTTCACTGGGGTCATTGAGCTTTGAGGAATCTAGATAATGAAATTACAGTCACATTCATTAGGCAGTTTTAGAATAGCGTACGCAAAGCTTTGCGGTGGCTTTTCGCGCAACTGCGCATGCGTCGTACACTAACCGCTTGCGGGCTCCCGTTAAGTGACGGAAATAGCGGGCCGCAAACGCTAACGCTATCTTAGCGTACGCTATTCTAAAACTGCCTATTATCATACAAATACTCCTGCGTTAGAAGTCATCGAAGGCTTGCTCAGACAGCAATATTCTGGTCCATTGCATATGTAAAAACTGCAAACAAAAGGTTCACCTGATGTGCATCTTAATATAAAGCAAGAAAAGCTAGGGTGATCTAAAAAGCTTTCATAACCTTCACAAGCAGAGAGGCTTGCATCAGCATGCCTTTGATCATACTCGTAAAGGAACTGCTCTATCTTAACTCTTAAAAATTCTGTCTGAGACTTTATTTTACTACCCTAGGACCATGTGGTATCTTTTATGTTCCTGTTCTTTCCCGACAGTATTGCACGTGCACATAATACTTGTGTCACATTGGAAGTCTTGATACACTATCCAGTCGATACCCTTCAAAACGCGACAACTCTGTCAACTCAATGGAGTTTTCATGCTGCTACATGCCAGTTTTGAACAGCCACAAAGTAGTACAAGAATGTCTCACAAAAATTGTGTGGTGCTGTGGATCTTTATTTTCATTTTCGTGTCACCAGCAGTTAAATAATAGATATTCACTTAAAGGCACAAGTATTTGTGTAAACTTTTTAGTCAATCGTTCATGCATTGCTATACATATATATTTAGGTGTGCCCGTCATGTACTCCCGACAAGGCACACCTATCACTGTTGTTCACTGTATGTGCAGTCCGCACTTTTCAATTGGGAAAATTACTATACTTAGTAATTCATTATGCTCACACGTACTGGTTTTAAAGCATACTGTTCTTTTTTTCTATTCATGAGTGCGAGAACACTGAACGAGAGGACAGTCTCATGCTATTTTTGTTTCTTTTGCTCAATGGCATTTGGGGTTTTGATAGAGTTGTAGGGTGCTCCATTGACTTGATAGACTATTGACTTGGTGGCCTTAGAAACCACCCATGTAGCAGCTCGTAGTTCGCCATTGAGTCAATGGACTCTCGGTTTGGAGGCCTTCCAAACGCCCATGTGACACGGGTATAAAACCAGTTTTGATTGCTAGTACTACTTCTGCAGTGTCGTTGCAAATGCGTTACAAGTAACGGTGTTACCAATAACGCGTTACTTTCTTCATTAACTTTGTAAAGCACTTGTTACAATTTCCGAGCTGTAACGTGTAATGTGCTTATGTTAACATTTTTTGATAATGTGGGGTGTCATGTCACTCAGTACTTTTCATACCAATTATCCTGGGAGTTTTGCGCAAAACTCTATCTCATAGGCATCACACTCTCAAAGCTTGCCTGGACATTCTTTTGCTCAGTAGCAGAACGTCAGGTGGTGAAAACAGGACACCATTAAATGCGTCCGTCGAGCGCCTGTTGTGGCGGCGTCCTTTGCGCTTAATCTCTGCAAGTTATGCCGAATGCGCCCTTGCCGATCACTTGGCTTTCAACCTATTGCTGAGCACGAAAGCTGCGAAATTTGTACGGAAGCGAGACTAGCGGTGTGCCGCATGAACATCTATTTAGACGCGGGAGGCTAAATGAGCCTAACGAGCTCTGAAACGCGGTAGAAAATTAGTTTCGTTGTGAGGGGTGGCGTCTGCACGATGCGCAAAGCGCGAGAACACGAACGCGTGCGAAACGGAGGTAGATATTGCTGCGATCCGCAGTAAAAATTAAAAAAGAAAACGCACACATTCCGTTTGTGTATTTTATTATTGCTATCATGTTTTTTTCATCCATTCGAGCAACAAATTACACAAACTAGACATCATGTCAAATAATTATTGGAGTGTCACGTGCTACTGTTGGAGACGTCAGAGCACAGTCGTCTATGTAGAGGAGCGACGCCAAAGCACTGTCATCTACGTAGGACCATTCCTCCGTGTACGTCATCCCCTCATTCTTTGGGCGCATGCTCGGAAACTAAGGTCAAGCAGCGTGCAGCTTGAAATTTGACCCATTTACGAGGCGCGTAGCGTTGCAAATTTTGGCAGACGTGATCGTGAACGCCCAGTGGATGCATCGCGCACTTTAGCTCAAAATCGTCAAACCTGCTGGGCGGCCTTTTAAAGGGACCCTCTAACACTTTTCCTGACCTCATTGTTTTACAGTTTTTACTTTCGGGTTGCGTAAACTGGAGGCTGAAGAGATTAGTGCACCAAGAACGGCAGCGGTAGGGGCACGCAGTCCGAAGTTATTCAGCCTAGAACACTCAAAATACAATAAAATGGAGGCCTACCCTCAACTCGATTCTCGCGGGGTCACCTGACCACGTTTCACTCGCCCTGTGACGTCTGATGGCGCCCGAATGAAATGAACTGAAAGATCCCAGACAATTACCCATTTGTGATGCAAACGCGCCTATTACTTCTAACGTTAACATTTATCCAATCATAGGCCAGCGCTCATCTTCGGCATTTCGCCCGCAATAGTTCTGGCGTGCGCCACTACGCTTTGATTGCGGTCGCAGCGATAAAAAAAATTGGCCGCGTATCTGGCGTGCTGTCGGCTGCAAATTGTCGTGTAAGACGATAGAAGAGGCGCTGTGTGAGATATGGACGCCATCTGGCAATACGTCGGGAAAACATGAGTGCTGTGTTGCGTGCTGGTAGTCCGGCGCAGCAGCAGGCGAAGACCGGCGGTGACCAACCGCGACCGGCGGGGACGCCAGCCAGCCTGAAAACGCGGTTTGGCGCGAAGCGCTGAGGTAGAGAAACGTCCGCACTCAACGAGTACTCTCCACACACTCTTTATTTACACGTCGCCTGGGTAAAACAGGAACGCCAGAGCGGCGCCCACCACCGCAGCCTGAAGGCCGCCCACAACGCTGCTTTTCTTTTTTAAATATTTTTTTCACCTTCTTGGCCTTCTCAAAACTAAAGTTTTTCAACACCAACCCATGGCATCGTACAGTGCATACAGAACCGAAACCGAAACACACAATGAGCTCGTGCGAAGGGCACGGATGATGCAAATTTCAGCGCAGTCGCATTTTCAGCTTGTTGAACAGCGCTCACTAGACGACGACGAGTAAAAGAAGGCACAGGACAGGCAGCGCCTGTCCTGTGCCTTCTTTTACTTCGTCGTCGTCTAGTGAGCGCTGTTTCAACAAAGATGAACTCGTACCAACTCGCTCAAGCTTCCATTCTTATGCATTTTCAGCGCAGCTTAAGAACTAAGGGTCCTTAAATACGTATGTATGGCATTTTCTATTAAAGGAACACGCCCCTAATCTTACCTAGTGATGTTGCACCTCAGATATGCATGATATTTACTTTTTGATCGACAACGTTCACAAGTATGAACAGCCATACCAGTTCAAGACGGCTGGCCCTTGGGCAAGTGGTTCAACTTTGGCCGAGTGGCTGAATCGAGGGACGTGCCGACAAACAGAAAGACAGACAGACAGAAAGACAGACCAAAATTTCTGCGTTTAAGTTCCCCAAGAAAGACTATCGTCTTTAAAAGTGTTGGAGGGCCCCTTTAAACCTCCTAGATTAGCAACGAAATAGATATCCATGTCACCGCAAGAAGAAATGAAAAATTTGCGCAACACACATTTTTTGACATATATTACTTGTCATCCAGTGATCTTTGATTAAAGGAAACAAAGGAACTACATAAATACCTTCGTCGTTTCTCTGTTTATTAAGGTCCGTGCTTAAAATAAATACATATGCGGAAAAAACATGCCGCCCAACCAGAGAATGCACGAAGGCTCTTTAAAATACTCTATGTCAACAGCAATGTATATAACTGGCTCCATGAGCGACAGTGCTGAATGCCTAATAGAACGTCCATGAGGGCTATGATGGTATTGTTAACATGTTTCTTGTTTTAAAGTTACTTAGTAGCGTACAGTGTAATACTGAAGTATGTATAAGATTGCGTCTAGTGCTTGTACAGGTTATACGGACGCAATTTTTAAGCATACAGAGTATAAGCGCCTTGAGCGCTTGCGTATACTGGTTCAATAAACGTTCGTTTGCGGATGGAGTGGTGATCCTAATAATTCACGAGTTATCTACACTGCACACATGCATTGAATATCCCTGTGTGTAAGTTTGCTAGGGTCAGGTTAGCGCTCTCGTACAAAATACCGTTAATGGGCGAACATTCTTACAGCGCAGCTGTTTAAGGTTAGGAAACCCAGGGTTCGCGTCGACAAGAAACTATTATTATCATGAACGGCTTTGCGCGTGCAACGCAATAACTCGACCGGCGCGCGGGCTCTTCGTGACCTTCTTAACTTCTGCTTCGCTCCCAAACACGCACGCCCAGACGCGCACTCTCCCGCTGCGGCTATTTGTGAGGCGTGAAATGCAATATCTCGGATGGGCGACAAGTATAGAGAGAGAGAGGAAGGGAAGAAATAGAAAAGAGATTCGCAGAGAGAGAAACCAACAAGCAGAGAGAGGAAGATATAGAAAGGTATAGACAAAAGAAGAGAAAAAAGATAGCAAGACAGGAAGAGAAAGAATGAGTGGAACAAGGAAATAGAAAGAATTAGAGATAAAAGACAAGGAAGGAAATTGGAAGGGAGTATCAGGGAGGGCGAGAAAGAAAGGAAATGAAGAAAATATTGCTTGAGGAAGAAAAAAAAGAGAAAAATAAGACAAACAATTAAGGCCGGCCATATGCACTGTTGGTTCCAGCATTGCGCCACTAAACCAAGCTGCGCATAATTTTTGAACAGTGAAGCCTTTCAACAGGGAGGTCGGGCTGTTAGGTGCTCGCAGCTAAGCCTCGCCTAGTGATGATGTCACCATGCCTCGCCTAACAACAGATTACTTGAAGAAAAAGCGGAGGACAGCAGAAGCGAACTTGAAAACAGAAGGATAATAAATAAATTAAACGAAATAAAATGCCTTGACAAGGCTGGATTCGAACCCCGGTAACCAGGGGCCGAAGGAAAGCGTCGTAACCACTCGGCTATGGAAGTTATTTTCTTTGGCTTTAGTCTACGCAATACATCGTCATAAATAAATGTAAGCAAAACGCATCAGCCTACTTTGGTTTGCATGAAATATTGAAATTCCTTCAGTTAAACAATTCATCGAAAATATTATACTAAATAGGCACTTCTGGTCGAGGTCTAAAAATCAGGTTTATACCCGACCTTTCGATAAAGTTCTGTTTTGATGACATCGCCTTAACGTCAGCGTGTGTCACTGACAAATATGCACTGCACAAACTGTGGAGGCCCACAAGCATGATCATATCAAATGGTATACCGTGTTCAATTTGTAGTATTAAGTATCTGATGCGAAAAGGTGTATCCAGGCACGAGAGCACCACAATGTTTTAGAGGAACAACATGATTGCGTTGCCATGGGCGACAGAACGCGATGAAGAGAGAAAGAAAGAGATAGAAACAAAAAGAAATAGAAAAGAAAGCACGCTATATCGTTGCACAGTATAGTATAGTAAAGCAAGAGTGTTGGAAAGAGAAGGGAGGCCGAGGATGAGAGGAAGGCCACGAGCCTCGTTGTTTGCACTGTCTTTGCACCACTCGCGCGTTACTGCCCCAATTTTGCTTAGGCGAAAGACTTAGATGTCTCATGAAACAAGAAAATTGACCATCTACAGTGTCTGCGAGATTCAGTGAGGCTAGACAATACATCGCGAGTCCCGCATCGTTGTCAGTATGATGGATGGAAAAAACAAAGCTAAGTAAACAAAGACCATCTTACGTCGCGCGATACTCAAGTGAAGGTTGTGTGCAGTCGGTGTACAGAAAGTCACGTGACTTAAGTGTGAATGCGCGTGTTACTAAGGCCGCTCTGCCATCACTCACAGCAATATCACCTATAGTGCTATTTACATGGAAAACACAACTTCATTTTCACTTCTCGCCAGTTCAGCATATTCAGCTTTAGACTATTCGTAAGAAATGTGAAACAAAGTAAAAAAAAAAAACGCCAGGCCTGCACTGAAACCGCAGCACAGTCACAGCGAAAGCTGGAAGAGCGGCGTTTCTAGAGCCCGTTGTAAGCCCTTTTGGGGCTACAATACAAGTACACTAGAAAGGTACCCACTACGCCATAAATACTAATTTTTGTAAAGTTGGGAAACACCTACTAAGCCATTATTCGTCATTCTGCGGAGAAGCGAGGCACCAGCTACACGTCTGTAAGGCATTATGTGCACTTTGTTGACGCGACGACTGATGACGATGGCTCAGCCCTTCGTAATGGGTTGGAAGCTTGAAACGGCCCACCAGTTATGTAATTTGCATTGGGTGACGCCCGGTCGCTATTTCCCTCTCCCGTAATGCTGTATAACATACGTTGACGTGGGAGAGAGACGGGGGGGGGGGCAAGAACTTTACTGAGTCCCCGAGGAAATGGATCATGCGCTTATGGGCTTCCTTGGCAACCAATACAAGTGCACTTACGAGGAACCCACTACGCTATAAATCATTGTAATTTTACTGAGACCCCGAGGAAATGGATCATGCGCTTATGGGCTTCCTTGGCAACCAATACAAGTGCACTTGCGAGGAACCCACTACGCTATAAATTATTGTAATTTTTGAGAAGTAGGGCAGCAGGCACTGTGCCAATTTTCGTCATTCTACGGAGAGCCGTGGTACCTGTTAAACGCATGTAAGGCATTATGCGCACTTTGTTGATGCTGTGCCTGATGACGACGAAGAATTATGGCAGAGCCCTTCGTAATGGGTTGGAAGCATTCAACAACCTACTCGTTGCGCAATTCACATTGTGTGACGCCTGGTTACAGAATTCGCGTTGTGCGACGCTTGGTGCTTGTTTTACTCTTCTACCACGCTGTATTGCATATGCTAATGTGGTTCCTTCCCGACATGAAGCCTGTATAGGACCTTTTTGCAAAGCAGTTTCAAGCACCGGCATGGCTCAGAGGTTGATACTGGGCTCCCACGCAGAGGGCCCAGGTTCGAACCTCGTTCCATCCTGGAATTTTTTTTCTTATTTCGTTTTTCTTCTTATTTCGAGCGATACTGGTTACGGACACCGGCGGCGGACAACTACGGCGTCAATAACGGCCGGTGAAATGATGTCACAACAGCTTTCGCTGTAAAAGGCGCTACACACAGAAGCCCGCACAGAGAGCGCTGATAAAAACATCGATCACAGTGCGAAACACGACTCTGACCGAAGGCCACTGCCCCATTGATCGGCAGACTGCGCGTCTCTCACACGTAATAGGAACGTTAGTCCGGCTTAGTGCAATAATGTGGCCATGGAGGACGTATATATGACCATTACGCTGCAGTCAACGCGTTTATTCGCCGACAATCGACTCAAACCGCCTACGGCGAAGCGCCGCTGCGTAAATTTGTATACGGGCCGCCGACCGCCTATCCACGCTAATGTGGCGACAGTGCTGCCACCTATAGCCCGATCTCGCTGCAAATAGCGTTCATATAACTTATAGGGAAGGAATTTATAAGTATTCAGTGTATAACCAAGCGCCTTGAGCGCTTGCCTACACTATAGTCGGTTACAACTTCAGAAGTCAGCGGCATTTCCTCCTCAAAGGCTGATGAACACAAGCCCGCACCAATGGGATCGCACTCGGGACTGACGTCATGAGCGGGGCGGCCGGAGCGGACGGCCGGAGCGTGCATGAGCGGGACTATTTCTTTATTCGCGGAGGTGATCGGCTGTCGCGCTCTCGTCGTCTGGGTGGGGCCTCTCCTGACTTCTTAAGTTGTATCCGACTACAGTTCGATAAACTTTCCTTTTGAATGGTGTGAGGACCTTAGTAATTAACGTGTTATCTGCCGTACACACATGCATTGAGTATCCCTGTGTGAAAGTTCGATGGGACCAGGTTAGCGCCCTCGCACACAGCATCGTGAGTCCGGAAATTATTATTTTACCAGCGGAGCTGTTTCAGGTTGGCAAACAGCTGTTACTCCTCGACGACAAACTATCATCAGTTCCGGCTTTGCGCGTGCAAGGCGATAACTCGACTGGCACTCGCTCTCTTCGTCACCTTCCTAACTTTTGCTTCGCTCCCCAAACACGTACGTCCTGACTTTCACGGATTCATACAGTCCAATAAACATGCCAAGATTTTCTTGCATTGATGTCATTTCAGCACGTAGTGTAGCTATTTCTTTCGCTAGCTCAGCACACGACGGCATCTTGAAACAAGTACGAGACACTGATGGCAACAGGGCAGCGGCTAAGAAGGATTAGCAAATACACAAGTTTATGAGACAAACCTGTACGAAGTGTCAGGACGAAATTAGTTGCTTGCTCGCTGCCGCAACCCTTGCTGCCAAATGACGGGCTGGTGCACGGGCAACCGATAATGTAGGCAGTCCGGCAGATGAAGTCACTCCGGGAGGCGTCACTTGACTTCAACAGACTGTTGATAGCAGCAGGCGCGAGATTGTGACGTGAACAGGATAGGTGACGTCACTTCGGCCGATGCCACTTGAAGCGACCAGTCAGTCGATGGCCGCAGGCGTGAATTGCAACCTGTACGACGTGTCAAGACGAAATTAGTTGCTTGCTCGCTGCCGCAACCCTTGCTGCGAAAAAGAACCAGAAAACGTGTGCAACACCGTCACTATACGAAAAGTTCCTTCAATGAAGCTTTATTTGCACGGAAAGTGCATGACACATGCTGGAATAACGTTTTTCAAGAAGATTGTCCTGAGAAGGCATATTCGATATTTCTATCAACAATAACGAAATATATTAATGACTGCACAACCCATGTATCCCGTAAGCACACATTCTCGTCTCCTAGGAATCCATGGAAAACAAATGCGCTGCTGCGCTCGATAATAAAGAAAAATTCTCTTCACAAAAAGGTGTAATTGCAGCCTTTCAACGTATCTTTGCGAGCTAGATTTAAAAATTATAGCAACATTCTTTCTGGCGTCCTTAAACGTGCAAAACGGGAATATTATGAACGACGGATAATTGAAAACGGAACAAATACCCGGCGTAATTGGGAGCTAATTAAGCAATTTCTGAATGTTACAGAGTCCGATGCGGGTATTAAAAAAATAATTTACAAACACAAGGATAACACTACCGAGGCTCATTTCTCAAAGGCTTTTAGTGATCATTTTGCCGCGTGTCAAAATACGCTCTCACCTAGTGTTCCAGCCCACCTTCCACGTAGCCCTCAGTCTTTCTTCCCTCGTGCGGTTTCTTCTTCACAAGTTTTTAACGTAATTTCTTCCTTCAATGTTACGGGACCAGGCCTGGATTCTATCCAGCCTTCTAGAATAAAACTGGTTTCTGCGGACATATCATTAGTTTTTGCATATATTGCTAATAAAATCTTCAGAACAGGTATATTTCCTGAGCTGTTGAAACGTGGTAAAATAATTCCTGTGTTCAAAAAAGGTTCTCGTGATAACGTTAACAACTACCGCCCAATCTGCATTTTGCCATTTTTTGGCAAAGTCATTGAAAAGCTTCTCTACAGTCGTCTAATGCACTATCTAAACAAATTTAATCTTCTCTCTCCACTCCAGTTTGGCTTCAGGAATAGTTATTCAACGGAACAGGCTTTATTAACTTTACAGATAACCTGAAAAAATTTATTGACGAAGGGTTCGTTGTAGGAGCCATATTCATTGATCTAACAAAGGCATTTGACACACTAGAACATTCTATTCTTCTGGATAAGCTCGAGTCCCTTGGTATTACTGGCCCAACTCTTAATCCTATTCGCAGCTACTTATCTAACAGGCCGCAAGTTGTATATCTTAATGATCAATTTTCATCGACTAAATTACCTAACTGTGGCGTTCCCCAAGGTTCTCATTAGGTCCGTTGTTGTTTCTACTATTTATAAATGACTTACCTAATACGCTTACCTCTTCTAACTGTTTGCTGTATGCTGATGACACGACCATTTACTCACCACATAAATCGCTCACCGCACTTCAAGACACACTTAATGGAGATCTTAACATGGTGTATTCATGGTGTCGAAATAAGAAAGTTCAGATTAATCCTACTAAAACGAGTTTTGTACTCTTTCATAGCCCGCAAACTGTGCTTTCTTCTTCAATAACTGTCTCGTTGGATAATTAAGTAATACTGGCATCTGATAATGTTAAATTCCTTGGTGTTACTCTCGATAAACATCTTAAATACAATAATCATGCCAACTCACTAATAACAAAGGTTTCATTTTGTATCCGCGTTATCATCAAAACGCCTGCATTTTTTCAACCCCATGTTCTCATCTCACTTTATCATGCTTATATTAATAGCCATTTATCATACAGCTTATCATCATGGGGTAACACATACGTCATTCATCTCAAACCACTTCAACGTCTTCAAAACCAGGCGAGCAAATTACTGACTTTTAGCCCGTTCCGTTGCCATTCCCTACCCATCTATCAACATCTTCGCATCGTACCCATTCAACAATAGTTTTATCATAGATTGTCGCACATCACATACCGTCTCATTCATCGTGAAATATCATTAGACAATATTCGTTTCCATATCCTCGTCAACAACAATAATACCAGGTTTTCAGAGCATAACATTCTTTTACCTAAAATTAGATCAAACTATGGCATATTTACACTACGCTTCTTTGGTGTTCATCTTTTGAATCATATCCCTCTTCATGTTAAGTTGTCTCGTTCATTGCAGTGTTTTAAACATAGCATGAAACACATACTGTTAAACGAGCATTTTGTTCAATTGTAATAAATTTATTTTCATCATCACTTCCTTGTTTCGTATTCCTACTTATGTTTACTTTTTAGTTTTGTATAATGTTGTTCTAGTAAATTAACTTCTTCTATTTCACTATTCATTGTTCTCTATTGAATGCATTTTTTATTTTTGTTCGAACTTTTACTTTCGCTGCTGCTACTTACCTTTTATGTACCATACTATCGATAGGAGGTCCCCCTGACAGTGTCTCACTTTGGGACCTCCTGATGCTGTATGTATTATGTGAGCTCGTTTTGTACACAATAACAACGAATAAACTTGAACTTGAACTTGAACTTGTGCGGCATGGGATGCAATAACTCGGATGGGCGAGACAGCGAGTTCAGAGAGAGAGAAATAAAGGGAAGAAATAGAAAAAAAAGATACGAAGGCAGAGAAATAAATAGGCAGACAGACGAAGAAATAGAAAGATACAGACGAAAGAGAGAAAAAACAGAGAGCAAGACAGAAAGAGAAAGAATGAGTGAAACAAGGAAATAGAGACAAACAGAGTGAGAAATAACACGTAGCACAAAAGAGGAAGGGAGATTTAGGCAGAATGAGAAAGAAAGAAAAAGAGGAAAAAGATAGCCAGAGCGAGAAAGCAAGCGAGAGAGGTAGATACAGAGAGCAGGAAAGAAACAGGAAGAAACATAGAAAGAAGCAGATACAAAAAGCCGAGAAAAACAGAAGAAAAAAAACAGAAAAAAAAATTACACCATATCCCACTAAAGGGAACCATGTCGGGATGCGAAGCAGTGCATGGGCTGAATTAAAGTTCCGTGATTGCTGAGAGAGTGCAAGAGGGAGAGGCCACAGCGTCTTACCAAGCCCCTTACACTGTCCCCAACGCGCTAGTGCGTGCCAGCGCGTTCTGACTAGGATACAACGCGTTGGTTCATCGCCCGTCTGCAGAATCTCGTTCCCCGACGCCATCACGTGATTGCTGAGAGAGTGCAAGGGGGAGAGGCGACAGCTTCTAACCAAGCCCCTTACACAGTCCCCAACGCGCTAGTGCGTGCCAGCGCGTTCTGACTAGGATACAACGCGTTGGTTCATCGCCCGTCTGCAGAATCTCGTTCCCCGACGCCATCACGTGATTGCTGAGAGATTGTAAGGGGGAGAGGCCACAGCGTCTCACCCAGCCCCTTACACAGTCCCCAACGCGCTAGTGCGTGCCAGCGCGTCCTGACTAGGATACAACGCGTTGGTTCATCGCCCGCCTGCAGAATCTCGTTCCCCGACGCCGTCACGTGATTGCTGAGAGAGTGCAAGGGGGAGAGGCGACAGCGTCTAACCAAGCCCCTTACACAGTCCCCAACGCGCTAGTGCGTGCCAGCACATATGGCTCCCGCGCGGACGGTCGCCAATGGATGGACGTACACAGCCCCGAGCAAAAGCTGCTTCGCATCCAAAATACGATATACAAGAAAGGCCGGCCAGCTCCGCTGTTCGTGCAACTAGAGCAAGCTGCGCAAAATTTCTTGAATATAGAAGCTGTTTAAGCAGGATGTCGGGACGTTAGGTGCTCGCAGAAACACCTCACCAAGTGATGACGTCACCATGCGCCACCTAGCAACAAGTTATTTCAAGGAATGGAGGAGGAAAGGAGAAGAAAGCTTTAAAGGGGTCATGAACCACTTTTCGAAGTAATGATCTCATGACCTCAGTATCGGAGTGTACTGGCTCCCGAATCGATTGCCGCAAAAATTTCTCGAATCCTTCAAGAATCAGCGTAGTTACGGGGGTTTGGCTCACGCTCTCAGCGCTTTCTCTCTTTTCTCATGCCGACGAGCGCACTAGAATCTAGACAGGGAGGGATGACACGGGGGTAATAAGTTACGTCAGCGCGCGTCATGAAAACGCGATCGCTCTCCTGCTGTGGTTCGCAAGCGCGAGTGCGGCTACCGTGTGAAGTTAGCAGACTGAGGTGTGCGGCGCGGGCAAGTGGCGGCACCCATTGGCAAGAAGCGCATCTCATCCTGCTATCGGCCAATAAGCATGCTATGTCTCCGCGACGTCAACGTGCAGACGCCCCGCCCACCGACGAGAGTGAGAATCGGCCTCTTTTTGAAAAGAGGGCGCCTGAGAAAACGGCAACTTCGCGCTCCGCTTGTGGCATTTACGCGGCGCGCACTACTGTAATGTTTTGCGGAGCAGTTCATAGCCGTGTCAGCTTTCCGCAGGTTGTGTTTTTTCAACAAGCCCAAGGGGTGCTTCATGACCCCTTTACAGCGAGAGAATAAGAAATAAAAAGGCAAAATAAAATTTCTTGACGAGGCGAGAATCCAACCCGGGTAACCACGGGCCGAATGACAGCGTCGTAACCACTCGGCTATTGATGATTTTTTTAAAGACGATATTCTTTCTTGGGGAACATAAACGCAGAAATTTTGGCCTGTCTGTCAATCTGTCTGTGTCTGTATGTATGTATGTATATATGCATGTATGTATGTATGTATATATGGCCCACCTCGCTGCTTTTGGTAATTACCCTATACCTGTAAGGGCACACCATAGCATGAATACTACCAAAGGCGAAATGTCCGATGAGAACCTGAACGGTGTTAGCGACGAACTGCTAGACGGATGGAAAGGCTCAAATGTCACACATGTCCATCGTATCAAGATTAGGCGAGACCACACTGCCGACCAAGTATTTGATACTGAAATCTGGCTGCACGACATTACCCAAGACCACAGAAAGCCCGCGGCGTTGCTTTAAATATCAAAGGTTTTATCACGTGTGTCAGAGTGACCGAGAGCAGCTTACTTGCCAAAGTTCCTAAAAAAAATCACAGCATATCCACGGAGTGAATGATGATGAGTGGGCGAAGCTGCGGAGGTTCATCGGTAAACCGTGAATCTTCCGTGAATTCTGCCCAGTACATCATCACCGACGTGAGATCGGGCGCGTTTATACTAAAGGTTCGATGAGTTATGACGACTTGCAGCTCACTTTAATTTTACATGTACGCTGTGAATTTTCATTGTTTAGAAAACCATTGCTTTAGAAAACATCTGGCGTATTTCGTTAAGCAGCTGCCGTCTTTTCGTTTTGCTTTAGAAACATCTGGCGTTCTTTCGTTTTGCTTTTAGAAAACATCTGGCGTCTTTCGTTGGTTTATTTCATCAATCAACGGCGTTTTGAACAAATTTTTTTATTGTTTAATCACGCACAGGAGAAATCTCACCAGGCATTACCTTGGAGGTAAACAATGGCTGCTAATGGGAATGAGAGACAGAAGAAGTCGGCTTTTAGCTAACACTTACACTTCTACTTCTACTAACGTTTCCTACTGGAACATGCCAATGGCTGCTAATGGGGAATGAAAGACAGAAGAATTCGGCTTTTAGTTAACGCGCACGCTGCGAATTTTTTATTTTTCAACAACGCACAGGAAAAATCTCCCAACGGCACCACCTTGGAGGTCAGGATCTGGTACTAGCGTTACGACTGGTTACGCACTACGACTACGACAACTACGAGAGACGAACGGGTGCCGCTTTAAGGAGCTTCGCCCCTAAAACGGGTCTCTGCTGACGACTGCAATCATGAGTTCCATTGTGCCAACTATGATGCACACCACCCTGCATACTCCATAGCTTGCCCGACTTCGAAGAAAGAAAAAAACGCCAGGCCTGCGCGGAAAGTGCAGCACAGTCACAGCGAAAGCTGGAAGAGTGGAATTTCGAGAGCCCTTTCTAAACCCTCTTGGGGCTACTAATACAAGTACATTAGCAAGGTACCCACTACGCCATAAATCACAATATTTGTGAAGTTGGGAAGCACCTGCTAAGCCATTATTTGTCATTTTGCGGAGAAGCGAGGTACCAGCTACACGTCTGTAATGCATTATGTGCACTTTGTTGACGCTACGAATGATGACTATGAAGAATTATGGCTCAGCCCTTTGTAATGGCTTGGAAGCATTAAAAAGCCCACCAGTTATGTAATTTGCATTGGGTGACGCCCGGTCACTATTTCCCTCTCCCGCCATGCTGTATAACATACGTTAATGTGGGAGAGAGAGGGGGGGGACAAAGAACTTTAGTGAGACCCCGAGGAAATGGATCATGCGCTTATGGGCTTCCTTGGCAACCAATACAAGTGCACTTGCGAGGAACCCACTGCGCTATAAATAATTGTAATTTTTGAGAAGTTGGGAAGCAGGCACTGTGCCATTTTTCGTCATTCTACGGAGAGCCGTGGTACCTGCTAAACGCATGTAAGGCATTATGCGCACTTTGTTGATGCTGTGCCTGATGACGATGAAGAATTATGGCGGAGCCCTTTGTAATGGGTTGGAAGCATTCAACAACCTACTCGTTGCGCAATTCGCGTTGTGTGACGCCTGGTTACCGAATTCGCGTTGTGCGACGCTTGGTGCTTATTTTACTCTTCTACCACGCTATACTGCAAATTTCAATGTGGTTCTTTCCCGACATGAAGCCTGTATAGGACCCTTTTGCAATGCAGCTTCAAGCAGCGGCATGGCTCAGAGCTTGAATACTGGGCTCCCACACAGAAGGTCCATGTTCGAATCTCGTTCCATCCTTGAATTTTTTTCCCAATTAGTTTTTTTTTCTTATTTCGAGCGATACTGGTTACGGACACCAGAGGCGGCGGCGGACAACTACGGCGCCAAAAACGGCCGGTGAAATGATCTCATAACAGCTTTCGCTGTAAAAGAAGGAATTACCATAAAAGTGAAGGAGAACATAACGTTCCGCGAAGAACGACAGCGTGCTTTTGTCGTTTCCCCTGAGAACATCTTTGGCCGAAGTGGTGCAGCGGGGGGCGGCAACACAACGGCCAGTCGTAGTTTTCCGGACCACGCGCGTCATGCCGAGGCTAACGCCCCCCACCTCCACGGTGGGAGCAGCCAATGCTGCCCTGCCCTCTACGAACATGACCCAACGAGAGACCGCCGCAGGCTGTGGCAACAGCCAAGGCGCCGAGCAGGCTAAGGAGGTCCTGCCCACATCCGGCTGTTTGGGGTCGAAGGCTGCGTTACTCCAGACGAAGCCTACACGATGTTCACATAGCTCTTTGTAGCGAGTGCCCTGTGCCTCACAAGAGGTTATGTACACCAGTCCAAGACAGACAGCGCAAACAGCGCCTAAGAAGCGGAGACTCTCTCGGCCCCTCTAAGAAAGACGAAACACCAGTTATAAGCGCTGAGAAAGGTCCTGTAAAATAATTCAGCCTGCTTACTGCTAGACACACAGCTCAACATTTGCTCAACGTGCACACAATCATCTAGCGGAACTTCGGAGATCTTAGTAACCTCGATGATGTCCGGGAACCCTAAGTAATTATAAACCAAAAGTGCTGTGTGTCAAAGAAACAGATTTCAGTTTAAAGTACACAAACTTCCTCATAATACATATTATTTTCCGGAAAGATCACCAGGATGCTGCCGCATCATCTGGCGGCGTTAGTTGGCAAAAGTATGGCGTGTCAGCAGTTGAAGTTCCAAACCGCCATTGAGGCGGTGGCTGTAGGAGCCAGATTCCTCGATAAACCCATGACCGTATGCTCTTTGTACACTACCACCGCAGTATAAACTCCACAAACGCGATCGAGAATCATGTATTTGAACGCCGAGAGCCATATTTGTTTCTTTGAAATTACGACGCCCACATTAGCCTGTGGGCAGATTCTCGCTGTGATGCGTGAGGTCGTCTTATTGAGCAACTTCTCGTTTCCTCTGGGGCTTGTCTCCTAGATACGGAGGGGCCCACGTATTTTAACACCGCGAACAAATCATACTCTGCTATGGACGTTAGTATTTCATCACTGATGATGTTCTCTTGTTTTGAATGGAATGCCGGCAAAAACCCGTACGGGAGTGACCTCTTCCCAATAATCCTGAGTGCGCTGAGCCAAAAAAACCTTCTTCCGCAAGGTCCCTCGGTGGAAGCACGACTCAACCGATTGGGAATAGCTCCGAACACTTACTCACGTAACGTGGGCTGAGACTCACGTAACGTGGGCTGAGACGATTCATGCTCATGAATCTTTTAGCCTACACTGAAACATTTCTCAGTGAGCTCGAATGTTGAACAGTAATTAAGCCTCCTTAAAAAATTGGCATTACACCAGGTGACGGCTCGTTTGGACATCTCGCATTCACGCGCATCCAGGGTAGTCAATGCTGATCATTGTCTTAGGTATCACAAGCGGAGCTCGAGCAGAGACAACACTTTCGCTCGTATTGAATAACATTGTTGACAACAATGTACATCTCCATTTGTTTTTGTGCTTTTGCCCGGAGCTCACGATTGCAGTCAGCAAGACGATGGCGCCAATAGGCCCCAAATGGCTCTCCTGGTGCTCGGCATGCAAGTCCTATGCGTATCTTCTCGACTACAACGGCCGCAACCGCATTGGAAGCGTCGTGATAATACCGCAACTATTTTGGAGCCAGCAGCTCGCGAAATTCGCTGCGGCCAGGGAGGAACGTGGTTTAGTGACTTGGATCATCGTGAGTGAGCGTTCTGGACAGCGCTATCCCATCGACATTGAGGATGTGTCTCTTTTCGGACTTAGTTCACTCATCATTGTCTCCAGTGAAGACTATGGTTTCAAGGTGCTCAGAATGAGTCCGAAGGCTGCAAGCATAATTGAACAACGTGCACGCGGACGATTGCTTTTGCCTGCACTCGCCGGACAAAGCGTAAGCGTTTAATGCATAAATGCAAACGTCTCACCACCTATTCTTGAACGCTGTTTCTCCGCGGTGAAAAATAGCGTGGTTGAAGCACTTACTATTCTCAATTGTACTTTTTCTGTGGACGCAATCCGCCCCGACCAGTGGCTTCATTACCTGTGCAGCAGCAAGGTGGACGTGATTTCTAGCGCCTTCGGGTTCACCGAGAGACGCTATGGACAAGTGTATGCGACTGTGAATAGGTTCGGTGGTGCGTCCTATTATGTGCCCAAGAGAATGCGTGTCAGCGATGACTTGCTGCTGAGCATTCTACCGTTGGCATCGTTGTTGCTGCTGTCCTTGGTAGCGTGCGTTGGAACTATCTTGCTGGCTAGTAAGCGCAGCGAATCGCTATGGGAGCTTTCACAGGACGCCTTGCTCGCTCTACTGGTTAGCGTGTTCCTTTTCAGCTCACAGCTACGAAGCATGCGCAGTAGCAGTGGAATAATGCTTGCAGCATGGATGGCCGCCTGCTTCTGGCTGGCCGCCTACACGCAGAGCCTCCTCACGGCTAGCGTGACCGCTGGAGCGCGCTGGGAAGCAGACGACACCCTCGACAAGATCTTCCCAAAGCTAGAAAGAGGCGAGCTGCTACCCTGCGCTGTGGTACGTACATATTTTGACCTTTTGCTGCGGGAAGGCGGCGTACATCCCAGTTGGCGGAGAAGCCTTATCGACGCCATGGCTGCCGCTGCCACACACCGGAGAGCCAGAAGCCCAGCCGACGACGTGGCTGCTCGCAACCATGAGAGCTGCTTAAAAAAGGTAGCGAAGGGTACACACATGTACCTCACCGTCAACTCGAATCTGTGCCTCTACAGGGGCGACTCACATCACATTGCGAAAGGAAAAGAAGCGCTCGGCACAATCGTGGGTGGCTTCCCCATGAGGAATGATTATTCCTTCCGCAGAGAGATTGCCTGGCTTATCCGAAAAGCATTTGAGGCAGGCTGGAAGATACGCTGGAAGAGAAGGATGTTTTGGAACTGCTCCGAACAATACGCCCATAAAAGTACAAGAGCCCCATCTAGTCCCTTGGACGCGCGACAGTTTGTAGGCGTCTTTTACGGCTGCTGCTGCGCCAGCCTGGCATCCCTGGCGACAGAGATCCTCTTCAGCTGGATTTCCCGTAGAAATGGCATATTTCATGTTTTCGCTAATGCTCGCCGCATCCATATCTACCATAACACACGAAGACTCGAAAGAGTGTCAGGAAATAGACAAAGAATATTAAATCCTCACCGAAAATTAGGAGCAGCAGAAATATTCTATATTTTGTTTACGACTCTTAGCACTGCACCTTATGATGTCCTAAAATTCACTAAACAGGCTTTAGACTACTTCACTACTGCTGCAAATTGTAGGTCACTAGGAGGCATTGTCGACTCCCGGCGACGGGTCTTTCGACTCCCGGTGCGACTCCCGGCGTTCGCGTGAGCGGGGAACGTGGTGTTTCAGCCAGGTGAGGCAGGCGCGCGTCGCAGAGCTATTTTCAGTTTGGATAAGCGTGATGCTATGAGCGAGGCCGACGCTTTTACGACGCTTAGGCTAAGTCCGCCACTTCACGGTGTGTTAAGGCACTGACAAAATTGAACTACTGTTGAAAACGCGCCGAATGGGACGGACGTGTAACGCGTTGCAGATGCTAATTGCGGAGGCCACAGTAATGACGAATTACTTAACTTTACCAGTCCCAGAGGGCAACACCACCCTGCCGACCGGGAGAGTGGTAGATATAAAAGGCGCATTTGTAAAGCCTATGGCGTCTATGACCATGGCGCAGTGGAAAGCGTGCCCGGCATCTGTTGTTGGGGACCAAGCGGTCGTGGGTTCGATGCCCGTTGACGGACCCAATTTTTCTTTACCATCTGATCGTGTAAAGTTTTTCGACGTCATTTCCGTGACGGATATACGTCACTGAAGTTTTGGTGGACCCCGGCATAAAACACTTTCGTGTTAAAAAGTAACTAAATACGTTACTCGCTTTCGTAATGAAAAATGAGCGTGTTACCGCCGTAAGTTACCCATAAAAAAGATAACGCATTACCGTTACCGTTACCGAAAAAAGTAACGTACGTTACTTCTGCCGTTACTCCATGATGAGCATTTTATTCAGTGCACCTTCGCTGCAGGAACCCAGAATAATAATTTGAGAAATCTCATATTCATATTTCACATAAATGTTCTAGCCCAAACAATAATTTTACTTGAAATACTGATTGAGCAAGGATAATTTACAAAAATTCGTTAACGCTTGAGCTTCGCCTTTAAGAGCGATATCTGGCCCTGTTCTCATTGTGCTCGGTTTCGCTTGTCATTATATTCAATCGCCCGGTCTCACACAAACGCATACACACAAACACACACACACACACACACAAACACACGCACACACACGCACCCGCACACACGCGACATACATATAGTAAAGGTAAAGTTTTCCGCCTTTTTCAACAGCTCTTTTATGACAACAGTGTACCCAGTAGATATGTGTGTCTGTGTGTGTGAAATAATGCGCGCACTAATGTGTATGCCCTTTGTAATGGGTGGCATGCTTTAAACCAACAGGAATTACGCGCGTGATGCTATTTCGAAGTTGCGTTGCACCCACTACGTGTTCGAAAGGGAATGCGCGCAGTAATGTGTGTGCAATTTGTAATGGGTAGCCGGCTTTAAACCACCAACTCGTTATGCAGTTCACGCGGTGTGACACCCGATGGCAATATACGCTTGTACCCCGTTTTACTGCGATATTACATCTCGTACTATGACACCTGTACACAGGACCCTTATGTTTGTGAAGCATTAAAGTCAATTAAGCATTATATTATTGTAGTGGCTCTGGTAGAACACCTGCTTGCCACGCAGACAGCCTGGGTTCGATTCTCACTCGAACCTAAGGTTTTTTTATTAGTTATAATATACAAGATGATGATTTTTCGCTCACAACCAACGACACCGACACCAGAATTTCTGCGGAACGAGCTGTTTAACGCTATCGCGTTTAAATGTGCCGTACCTTTGCAAAAGTATAGTGACATAGAATTGCCTGTACAGTTGCACGTGACGGCTTGTAACTCTGTGCAACATGACGCAGCAATTTTCCTCAACATGAAATTAAACATAATGATCGATTTCATCATCAATGCTCTTTGAAAAGAAATCCATTCTGAACTCGCGCAAACTTGCAGTAATTATGACGGCGACTTTCTACTAACAAAATAAATACGCAATATTTCTAGCACTAAGGAGATGCCTAAATGGCATAATCGCGGGAAAAAGTATTTGCTCACATAAACAATTTTATTTCACTTTAACCTGCATAATTGCCTTAACAAATTGTGAGTTTTTACGTTATTATTATGTTCAAGGTCAGCCTCGCTGGATCGGGAACTCATAACCAGAAACGTAGTCGCGTTTGCAGACAGGAAGAAGCACAACTAATTGTGAAAACAAAGTTTACAAACAGTGCGCGAGCACTGCATGTACAACTTCCTATTGTAAGGACAACTTGCTGAACGGAAGCAGCATCTTCATTTCAAAGCTGTCATCGGTCAGCTTGTCTGGCTTCTTAGTGAATCAGTCCGCTCCTACGCTAAATGGGCTAAATGGGCACTCGAAGGACGCGCTAGATGGTATCCTACGCGCGGAATCTTTTACATGGGCCCATACAGGGCGATGTCATGCGGCACCAAAGGTACCGAGACAGTTGCTCATCTTCAGTTGGCGACGATGTGGAGAAAGCATTTCAGAAGAAGTCATTCGCCGTTGGGCTGGAACTCAGGCGGGTAAATGTATACCACGAGTCATGATGTCCGCAAGTCCAGCAAATCCCGGCAGCTCGCTTTTAATGGTTTCGAAAACCGCACTTTGCTTCGCTTCATCGACAATCCACGAGAACTTGAACCTCGATAGTAAGGTAGCCAAAACTAGCAGATCCATTTAACAAATTTCGGCAATATGCTCCCCATTGTAATTTTCCCCGTGTAACGGAGGTCCCCGTGCGAGATCGATTTGTCAACGCCTGGCGGGCCGATAGCATAAAGTCCTCTTCAGCGACAAAATAACATCTTGGTGTGCTGTGGCAAAATTGCTCCCACGAGACGGAGGAAGTTTGTGTAAAACTCCCGGGATAATTGGAATAAAAAGTAACGAGTAACATGTCACGTCACAATACCGAAAATTGTTGACGCAACTACTTTACCCGTTACAGTTCCCATCTTCTAAGCAGTACGTTACTAAGTTACGGAAAAAAGTAACGCGTTACCGGTAACGCGGCTTCTTGTAACGAATTACCACCAACACTGGTGTGCAGTCGGCGTACCTACGTAAAGTCACATGACCTAAGTGTGAATGCGCGTATCATTAAGTATACTGTGCCGTCATTCTCACCAATATGACAGAAGATACTATTTACCGGGAAACAGAACTCCATTTTTACCTCTCGTCAGCTCAGCGCATTTAGCCTTCGTCTATTCATAAGAAATGTTAAACAACGTAAAAAAGGCGGAACACAAAAGGCGCTGTAGGAACTTCTGTAGGAACCAGCACGCACAAGGAGCCGTTTTAGCTAGGTAAGGTTATTCGCACTATACAATTAAGAGTTAATCTTTTACTCTAATATTTCTCCTCTATTTGCGCCATACTCTATCCGACCAGTATCTGGAATGTTTATTTAACTTTTAAATCTTATCTGCGATAGATTCATTTGGACCTTTCTGATATATTTCTTAACTGCACATTACTAGCACAAGGTGACCTACGATCACTTAGCATTTTTCCCTTCTTTGTTGTACATACACGTAAGATCAAATTGCCACGGGCGTTTCCTATTATCACTTTTGCTTTATTCGGTTTTCGCCCACAAAGACTGTCAGCAACGCTCAGCGCGAACCGCGCCTCATCGTTCGAGAAGCTTCCCGATCATTGCAGATCGTTTTGTTAAGATTGCGCGCAAGACGCGCACACTCGAGCTTATTCTAGAATTTGCGCGACAGCCAGCGATAACGCTGGAATATTCGACGGCACATGTTTAAATGCCGACGCGCTTCACCGCTTGTCAGTTGATCGACGGTCGACGCTCTGTTCGCCGCTATCAGTTTATTGCTGTAGCTTGACCTTCAGTTGCCCGACCACAAGTTCGGCCTAATAAAGCGTTTCATCTTGGACGTGTTCCCTGCTGCCTTCGTCGACGTCACGACCACGTGACATCTGGTGGAGGTGCTGCTTCATGATCCGGACGCCACCGCGGAGCGCTGAACCAAGCCCCAAGCCGCGAAGAAGACAACCCGGTTCCTCGAACCAGCCGCCGGCAGAAGGACTACAACCAGAGTACGGGCTCCTACCCGAAAACGCCAGGCAGCCGAAGACCGTCACATCGACCGCCGAGACGATGACAGACCCCCTGCCACCTACAACGGTAGTGATGCAACAGCCAAGGGAGCCACCGACTTTCCGTGGATCGTCGTTTGAAGACCCGTAGAGCTTGATGGAGACGTACGAGCGAGTCGCCACCTTCAACCACTGGGACACTGAAGAGAAGCTGCGCCCCGTCTACTTCTACTTAGAAGACGCCGCGAAGACGTGGTTCGAAAACCATGAATCGAGCCTTCAATCCTGGGACCTCTTTCGGACGACGTTCTTCAATACCTTCGCGAGCATCGTCCGCAAGGAAAAGGCCGCTGCTTTGCTGGAGACAAGAGCACAGCTACCGAATGAGACGGTCACTATCTACACGGAAGAGATGACGCGACTTTTCCGCCTGGCCGATGCTGCCATGCCTGAGGAAAAAAAGGTCCGCTTCCTTATGCGGGGAGTGAAACAAGACCTCTTTGCAGGATTGGTGCGGAACCCACCGAAAACTGTCACCGAATTCCTAAACGAGGCTACAACAATTGAAAAATCCCTCGAGATTAGGACGAAACAATACAACTGCTCAACCCTGTCGACAGGCTACACCGAAGCGCACTCGCTAGGCACCGACGACCTACGGGAAACCATCAGAACGATAGTGCGGGAGGAGCTGCGCAAGCTGTTGCCTTCAGCGCAGCCTCAAGTGGATTCGATCGCCGACATGGTCCGCGAGGAAATCCAGCAGTCGCTGGGCACCCCCGATGCAGCGCAGCCGCAGCTGCAAGCAATGAACTATGCTGCAGCAGCCCGACGCAACGCCCCCGCTCCTCGTCCACATCAAGACGCCGCGCCGCCGCAGCAGTTCTGCCGCCAGACGCCGCCGCCTCCATCACCACCAACGCCCTACAGTCATCCTGTCACCCAGCGCTATGCCCCGCGCTACGCCCCAAGGAAGACCGACGTTTGGCGCGCCCCTGACAACCGCCCGCTCTGCTACCACTGCGGCGAGGCCGGTCATACGTACCGCCGCTGCCAGTACCGTCAGACGGGGCTACGCGGATTCGCCGTCAACGCGCCGCGCCCGCAGCAAGGCGAACGGCCCCGCGACATCGATGACTACCTCACCGGAACACAGTGGCAAGAACGACGACCTTCCCGCTCGCCGTCGCCCGGCCGCTACATGTCACCGCACCGCCGGCAGTACACTGCACAAACCGAGGCCGGTCGCCTAGCCCGTATCCGGGAGACTAAGGGCAGCAACCGATGGAGGTGCGGTTGCTATACGACGAAATGCCGAATATCCTCCGCGGCCGCCGACGACCACAACGCGACAAGACCTGCACAACACGACGCGAACCAGACAGAGCCCTGACGACGAAACCTCGCAGACCGAAGTATACCTGACGACGCAACGGGGAAGCAGCGGAACAAACCGACGAATTCGTGACCCGACGCCACGACCTAACTGCAACGCAAGACGACAAACTAGCGACCTCGACGTTCTTATCGACGGCCACAGCGTCACAGCTCTCGTCGACACCGGAGCCGACTATTCTGTCTTCAGTGGACCGTTCGCCACCAAGCTGAAGAAAGTAAAGACCGCTTGGATTGGACCCGAAATCCGGACAGCTGGAGGCCACCTGATAACGCCAATTGGTGTCTGCACGGCGAGAGTCACCATCAATAACCGGACTTATCCTGCGAGCTTTGTAATCCTACAAAATTGCTCTAGGGATGTGATACTTGGAATGGACTTCCTAAGTGACCCCGGCGCCGTCATCGACCTGAGGTCTGAGTCGATAACGCTAACCTCAGACAAAGCGCTCCCGCCCTACGCGACGCCAGAGAACCATGTATTGAATGTGATAGAAGAGCAGGTGACCGTTCCGCCGCGCTCCAGCGTCATCATTTCCGTCGGCACCGAAAAACCTGCGAACCTTGCAGGCGTCATTGAGGGCGATCAGCAACTACTCCTGAACCGTCAAATTTGTGTCGCAAGAGGTATAGCCGAACTCCGTGACGGTAGAGCAAATGTAGTGCTGACAAACTTCAGCCACGAATATAGGCACCTCAACATAGGTACGACGGTCGCCTACATCGACGAATGTGTGGCCGCCAGCAATGCTTTCGCCTTCTTCGATGCTGCCGAACCTGCTTCGACGAATCGAGGTCCCGAACCAGATTTCGACGTCAACCCGAGCCTTCCGACGGTCAAGCAAGACCAGCTGAAAACCCTGCTCCTGCAATACAAGGACTGCTTCTCGTCGTCATCACGAATTCGACAAAGTCCGGTGGCGAAACACCGAATTATAACGGAGGAAAGCGCGAGGCCCCTCCGTCAGAGCCCCTACAGAGTTTCGACTCGAGAGCGCGACGCGATAAAGAAACAAGTCGACGAGATGCTACGCGACAACGCCATCCAGCCGTCCAAGAGTCCGTGGGCGTCACCCGTGGTGTTGGTGAAGAAGAAGGACGGGACACTGCGCTTCTGCGTTGATTATCGGCGCCTGAACAAAATCACGAAGAAGGACGTGTACCCCCTCCCACGAATAGACGACACCCTAGATCGACCACACAACGCGACGTACTTTTCGTCGATGGATCTCAAGACCGGCTATTGGCACATCGAAGTAGACGAAAGAGACCGAGAAAAGACCGCTTTTAAAACGCCCGACGGCCTGTTTGAGTTCAAGGTCATGCCTTTCGGTCTTTGCTCGGCACCTGCGACGTTCCAGCGCGTCATAGACACCGTGCTGGCCGCATTGAAGTGGCAGACGTGCCTTGTGTATTTGGACGACGTCGTCGTGTTTTCCGCGACATTCGACGAGCATCTTCGGCGGCTTGAGGCAGTGCTTCAAGCAATCAAGGCCTCTGGACTGACCCTGAAGCCAGAAAAGTACCGATTCGCGTAACAACGAGCTCTTGTTTCTGGGCCATGTGATCAGCAAGTCTGGGGTGCGCCCAGACCCGCGGAAAACAGCTGCCATCGCCGACTTCGCGCCTCCCACCGACAACAAGGCCGTGCGCCGATTTCTCGGCTTATGGGCGTATTACAGACGCTTCGTCAAAAACTTTTCACGTATCGCCGAACCACTGACGCTTCTCACGAAGGCTAACGTGCAATTCAGGTGGGAAACGGAGCAAGTGCAAGCATTTGAGGAACTTAAACGACGCCTGCAGACGCCACTCATACTTGCGCATTTCGACGATTGTGCCGATACGGAAATACACACTGACGCAAGCAGCGTAGGACTCGGTGCCGTCCTTGTGCAAAAAACTGACGGGCTTGAAAAGGTTATCAGGTATGCTAGCCGGTCACTATCCAAGGCGGAAGCCAACTATTCCACAACAGAAAGGGAATGCCTTGCCATCAACTGGGCTACGTCAAAGTTTTGCCCCTACCTCTATGGCAGACCCTTCAAAGTTGTCAGTGACCATCACGCCTTATGTTGGCTAGCTTACTTGAAAGACCCTTCGGGTCGTCTCGCACGATGGAGTCTGAGGCTTCAAGAATTCGACATTACCGTCGTGTACAAGTCCGGACGAAAACACTCTGACGCCTACAGCCTCTCTCGTGCCCCCGTCGACGCACCGCCGCAAGAAGACAACGATGACTGCTTCCTCGGAACTATAAGTGCCGACGACTTCGCCGAAAGGCAACGAGCCGACGCGGAACTGGGGGGCCTTATGGAGTACCTGGAGTGCAAGACCGCCGTTGTTCCGATGCTATTCAAGCGAGGACTGCCGTCGTTTTTCTTACGGAACGGCGTTCTCCTGAAAAAGAACTTCTCGCCACTGCGAACGGACTACCTTCTTGTGCCCTCATCATTGCGACCAGAAATCCTCCAGGCCCTACACGATGACCCGACGGCTGGACACCTCGGTGTTTCCCGCACGCTCGCCAGAATACAGGAAAAATACTACTGGCCCCGCCTTGATGCCGACGTCGCCCACTACGTCAAGACTTGCCGAGATTGCCAGCGACGGAAGACACCGCCGACTAGGCCAGCGGGACTTCTGCAGCCAATCAAACCACCTCACCGGCCGTTCCAGCAAATCGGGATGGACCTACGGGGGCCGTTCCCGACGTCGACTTCCGGCAACAAGTGGATCGTCGTAGCGACTGACTACCTCACCCGCTACGCCGAGACAAAGGCTTTGCCCAAAGGCAGTGCCGCCGAGGTAGCCAGGTTCTTCGTGGAGAACATCGTTTTGCGTCATGGCGCCCCAGAGGTCCTTATCACTGAAAGAGGTATCGCCTTTACTGCGGACCTAACTCAGGCGATCTTCAAGTACAGCGAGACGAGCCACCGCCGCACCTCCGCCTACCACCCGCAGATCAATGGCCTCACCAAGCGTCTAAATAAGACCATCGCCGACATGCTCGCCATGTACATCGACGTTGAGCACAAGACGTGGGGCGCCGTCCTACCGTACGTGACCTTCGCTTACAACACGGCCATCCAAGAAATGACGCAGATGACGCCGTACAAGTTGGTCTACGGAAGGAGCCCGGCGACGACGCTCGACGCCATGCTACCCAACGTCACCGACGAAGAAAATGTCGACGCCGCCGCTTACTTACAACGTGCCGAAGAAGCTCGACAGCTGGCCCGCCTGCGCATCAAGACCCAGCAGCACACCGACAGCCGTCGCTATAATCTTCGACGGCGCTTCGTCGAGTACCAGCCCGGCGACCGTGTCTGGGTCTGGACGCCAATACGACGACGCGGACTGAGCGAGAAGCTTCTTCGACGATACTTCGGACCGTGCAGGGTACTTCGACGCCTCGGCGCACTCGACTACGAGGTTGTCCCGGACGGCATTACGAACTCTCAGCGGCGCCGTGCACGACCGGAAGTCGTCCATGTCGTGCGCCTCAAACCATATTACGCGCGTTAGCGAATCTGAGGAATCATTTTGCTTTATTATTGTACTTTCTTGCTTGTGCTTATTGTTTATTTTACTTTGTTGCTTTATTCTTGTTATTTATTGTTGCATGCATTGGCCTGTTCTGTTTTAAGCATCGGGACGATGCTTTTTTCAGAGGGGGGCATTGCCACGGGCGTTTCCTATTATCACTTTTACTTTATTCGGTTTTCGCCCACAAAGACTGTCAGCAACGCTCAGCGCGAACCGCGCCTCATCGTTCGAGAAGCTTCCCGATCATTGTAGATCGTTTTGTTAAGATTGCGCGCAAGACGCGCACACTCGAGCTTATTCTAGAATAAGCTTCTTATTCTAGAATATTCGACGGCACATGTTTAAATGCCGACGCGCTTCACCGCTTGTCAGTTGATCGACGGTTGACGCTCTGTTCGCCGCTATCAGTTTATTGCTGTAGTTTGACCTTCAGTTTCCCGGCCACAAGTTCGGCCTAATAAAGCGTTTCATCTTGGACGGGTTCCCTGCTGCCTTCGTCGACGTCACGACCACGTGACAAAATAGAAGAAATCTACGTGCTCGTTCCTGGCATTAAAACCATGCCCACTAAATAACTCATCATCGCAGACTGCTAGTAACCACGCACTGAACTGTATTACATTGTGCGAAAAGATTTGTCTGCCCCATTGTACAACCCGATGGTTCACTACGCATTTTTCAATTCTATTATGGTTGTCCCTACGTTATCTGAGCCTGTGTGTCTTTTAAGGCGAAAGCCTTGTATGCCTCATCAAACGCGAAATCTGACCTTCGGCGTCCCGCGGCGTCGGGGACGAGTGATGCTTAAAATAATCATCACGTGATGACGTCACCATGTGAAGTAACAATTACGCCACGTATCGACAAAATTTCTGACGACATTATTACGTCATCATGACGACACATGATGGCGTAATCACATCGCGTCATAGCTTGGACAAAGGTTGTCCGACCACGGAGTCAATGCAAAAGAAAGCGAGGTGGCTCCGATTTTTGTGGCAATGCAAAAAAAGGTGCAGAAAACTTTCGAAGAGTGGGGGCAGCGTCACTACACCAGTAGAGATGAAAAATGGAGATGGCGTTCGCCTTCGAGTCATCTTAAGTGAATGCATAAGGGATCCTGGGAGTTTTTAAGCAAGGATCCCGCTGGAGTCATTTCATATTCACACCATCATCTGCATATTATCTGTAAGTTATTACTCTATGATACACCTACTATAACTGAAACCGAAACAAAGCAGTCTCTAGAGATGATCCGGATGACTAACATCATGCAGCTTTCCTTATGGTTTCTTTGACCGGACACATTTTAACGCCGTGCAGTCTCGCTGAGGATGCACACCCGACAACAATGTCGCGGGAGAAATGGACCGAAAAAATTCGGCAGATCCCACGCATCGTGGGAATCGGTTTCATGCGAAGCAATCAGCGAGTACTTCTATGCTCTATTTTATGGCTTTGAGCCATGCGTTACGAGGTGGGTCGATGTGTTTTTGTAAGTGCATTAGCTGTGTGCACATCGTGGGCTTACCAGGCGCGTCGCCAACACTGGCGTTTAAGGGGTAATTTATGGTGCGACGTAACGTCGGTCCTCACGTTAGAGTACATACATCCGTATTATCGAAACTCAGTGCACTTTATGGTGGAATCATGTGAATATCATACGTAACTGTGAATCATGTGAATATCATGCTTATGTATTCCTCCGGGGTCGAGTAATGCTTCAATATAGCTTGCTGAATCAAAGGAATAAAATCTAATGTTTATTAGACTGCTATAAAAGCGGAGCCAACGCTGGAACCACAGACGTTAATCTGATATATCGCCTCTATCGTAGTAGTACATATGTAGTGTTTATTGCTTTCTTGTGAAATTAGATGGCCAGCACCACAGCCGCAATTGACGTTGCACTAAAGTTGCGCCGTATTTATCGGAAGCGCATTCTAGACCTGGCGTGGCTCTGTGGCAGTATACCTTAGAGCCACGCAGAATCCTTGGGTTCGATTCCCGCCGAGATCCTGATACTTCTTATTTGCATTCGTCGGATCAACGCTGCCGATGTCGGTTTTTCTTAACGCTCTCGCATTTAAATTACCAATGTCTGTTATCTCCATTCCTGGGTAGATATAAACTTTCAATCACCTGTGGCACGTACCCGTACACCGCGACCCGTGGTAAACGGGTATGTGCCACACGTGTCTGTAGGAAAGGATTTGACGACGTACGCGACGGGATTTTCACATTATTCAAGTCATGATTCGACAGTCATATTCGTGAAATCTCCTTACCCTCCCATTCCAGTTTTGGTCTAGACCAAGTTAAGGAGGCGATCGTGAGAGCCCCCAGACGTATGCGGCTAGATAGATAGATAGATAGATAGATAGATAGATAGATAGATAGATAGATAGATAGATAGATAGATAGATAGATAGATAGATAGATAGATAGATAGATAGAAACGCTCAAAGTGCCAAAGTTTCGCTAAGAAATGCATCGCCTTTAATAGTTCACTTTACGCCGTACTTTTCACCAGCAGCCTCCCACAGCTCCTGGCTACTTCCTGAGGTGGGCTGAGGTGGCAGAGGAGGCCTACCGCAAGTACGATCCCTCACCTTCATCTCTAAGCCCCTTTTCCTTAAGATGGGATAAATAATGTTATTTCTCTCTCACACCAGCATACACGTCAGTTTGCTATTTCATTTCTTTACTTGTATTTTTACTCTTGGGTGACCACTGATCTGAGTTTTTTTCTGCAGAATATAAAAAAATGGAGCAGCCGAATTCCTTATACATCAGTCTCTCAAGATCAAGCAAGTTAGAACGGAGCAGGGTGCGGGTGTAATATTCTAAGTATAGCGGTTGCATACCGCTGGGTACGTAATGCAATAATTTACTGTACGCCATATGTGGAGTAGGTCCTTTAGAGACCGTAGACGGTTAAATTATCGAGCAGTTTTCTACGACGCGGAACTTCATATTCAGGCCACAGGGGATCTGTCTTCGAACTACTTAATGGAAGGAATATTTCGAATGTTCGAACCTTTCATCAAACTTCAGAAACACCAAATAGCACAGTGCGGGGTTCGAATTGACAGGTCTCTTTGTTCGTCAGCGTCATTTATACTGGCTCGCCGCTTTTGTTAATAATAGTTCCGGCACACCCATCGCCAGATATTAAGGCAATGGCCTTTAGTAATTAACCATGCTCTGACCTTAAGCGTGGCCTTGAAAACATTGTGATGCAGAGTGACACGAAATTGCGAGCAAAGTGCCTCTCTACAGCGTACCTCGAGGTATCCGTATATTTCACCTTCGCGGTGTCCGCGCGACCAAAGAAATTGAAAAGCGGCATTCGCGGGATACAAAATACAAGGCGAAATAGCTACACCGGGTTGCTTGGACTTGAGTCTTTTTAGACAAATACATAAAAGACCCTATGAGTTTTAGATGCGAAACATATTATGGCGGAGTTCAAACCGGTGGTGTGCGGCGTGACCACCCTTACTGCGCATGCGCAAGCCCTCTCCACCAACTCATCAGCAGTCCCCATCTCCACTCCTTTCCCCTCGCCCATGTTCCTCTCAACTTCCCTCTCTCTATCCCCTCCCCCTTCTCCTCCCCATCTCCCTCTCCACTACCGTCTCCATTTCACATCTCCACTTCCCCCTCTCCACTTCCCCTCTGAAACGCGGGCTCGACATGCCGAAACGCTGCTTCGCATCGCCTCATGGTCCCGTTTAGCGGGAGATGGCGTGATTTTTTTGTGATTCCTTTATGAATGCCCAATGGAACGCGGGAAAGCTGCAAAGTACGAAGAGGACTGCCGTCATTTCGTTTCCGTTAATAAATATGTCCCTGTTTTTGTTTTTGGCGTGTAAGTCGCGCCTCCCTACATCGTGAATCAAAACCAACTCGCTCAAATTTTTATCATACTGAATAAATGTAAGCGTGTTTTTTGTCTTTCAATTTAGGACGAATTCACATCTACTCTCGAATTCTCGCATATATCAGCACGAAGGGCCTGCTTCAGCTGGAATCTGCGGCAAGGAGGTTTATTTCGTGTCAAACCTCCTTGATTAGTAAGGGAATTGATATCCATGTCAACGCAACAAGGAACGAAAAATTTTGAGCAACAGTTAGTGTTGGGGAAATATTAACTGTCATGCTCTGATCTTTGATTAAAGGAAACAACGCAATTATATTAAGAACTTTGTCGTTGTTATGTATACTAACGTTGGTCCTTACAACAAATACATATGCGGAGGAAACATGCCGTCCAACCAGAGGATGCACGAAGGCTCTTCAAAATGCTGTATGTCAGCGGCTCCGCATGAAACTGGCTCCATGAGCGCTGATCCCGGTGTGTCACTGACTTGTGTGGTTATGTTAATAGAGAGTTTGATAATTGGGGATCCAAGATGCTTGGCCCCCAAGCTGCGTTGAGCAGGTTGCTCTTGCGTTCGGTCGATCAGCAGAGTTTGAGAATTGGGCCAACGCAGGCTGCTTTGGGTCAAGCGCACGGAGCGCCACGCGTGACGAAATTTAAAATCATGCGAGACGCGGGCCATACTGCGCCGTGGCCCGCGCTGCGTCTGTCACCCAAGACGCCTTGGGGCCCCACGCTAGTTTTGAATTTTTGCGTCTCGGGTCAACGCGAGCGCAAGAGCCCAAGAGTGGCTTGGGTTCTGCGCATGCACCCTGGCGGCTCGCAAGCTTCTTGGGTCCCCAAGCTCCTTGGGGCCCCAATTCTCAAACTCTCTAATAACTGACGTGTCACCTATAGTGCATGCTTTCAAAACCCCCAGTGTGAAAGTTTGCTAGGGTGAGGTGACCGCTTTGGCACAAGGTACTCTGAATCATCGAAAACTTTAACAGCGGAGCTGTTCATGCTTGGCAAAGCACGGTTTTGCCTCGAGAAGAAACTATGATCATCATGAATGGCCTTGCGCGTGCAACGCAATAAGTCGACTGGTGCATGCCCTCTTTTTTTATTGGCGCCAGTGTGCCCTACGACATAACTTAAATAAAAAGGGAGAGTTCAGTTTCGCGGATAAAGGCCAGGAGCGGACGATGCAAAGGCCCGTGCGTCCAGCGCGTTAAGTCAGGTGGTCGACCGGGGCGCTAGTCAAGGCGTCGTAAGTGGCGGGTCCGAGCCTTGTGAAGGCCCGGACAGGTCCCATGTAGGTGATCGATCGTTGCCTCTGGGGCAACGCAGAAGGGGCATTTCGTTGGGGGAGGCTGTGCACCGGATGTCCATTCAGCCCCGATGGCAGAATTCAACGCGGCGCCCTCTCCCTGCGCCGATTTTTCCGGCGTGTAATGAAAAGCTCACATCGGCGAGAGAACGAATACAGCGATAAAGAAAGAAAGAGATAGAAAGAGAAGGAGAGAAATACAGAAATAGAAAGGGAAGAACGAGAACAATATTCAAGCAATGGACGAATACACAGAAAAAGAGAGATAAAAAACAGAGAGGAAGACAGAAAGAGTAAAAAGAACAAAAAAACAAAAGGAGAGAGGTAAATAAAGAATTAGAGAGACAGAGAGAAGGAAATGAGGCGAGGAAAGAAAAAAGATAGAAAGAGCGAGAAAGGGAAAGAAACAAATAGATGGTGATATAACGAAACATTAAAGAACAGAGCTAAAAAAGATATAGAAAAAATTCACTGACCATTACGATACTGCTTAATGGCAATTCTGAGCCCAGCTTCGTGGTGGGGCAACGCGAACTGTGTTTGAAGTTATTGCTATGCGCAGTTGCAGCAATGTAACACTCGTTACATATTGCCACAGGAACTTCCAGCGCTCGAGTACTACGCACACCGCCTAGTGGATTACAGGTGTCGCGATGCAAGCGAAACGCCGACATCGCCGTTACAACTAGCGAAACTAGCCGCACTAAACGTGCCAGCCCTGCATGCGCACGAGCTCCGACCGAGGGGCCAGCGCGCGCGACGGAGGAAAAAAGCGAGGTCAGAGGCCAGTGGCTCGTGATGTCGACAGACGACGCGCACGCTCTCTTTCCTAAAGTGACACCGCTCAGCGCAGGAACGGACGCCCAAGAGCTGCGCTCTAAAGGCATAGAGAAACAAAGAGAGGAAGAAAGAAACAAAAAAAAAGACAAAAACAAAGAAGCCTGCCTAGCTTCGCCATTGGTTCCAACTTTGAGCCAGTCGTGAGAGCTAAGGATTTTTCTGAACAGCGATGCTGTTTACGCCGGGGGTTAAGCCTTCAGGCGTTTACAGAATAGTCTCGCCGAGTGAAGACGCCACCATGTTCCGCGTAGCAACACGTTGGAGGATGGAAAGAAGGAGGAGAGGAGACGCGAAGTTTGGAGGAAGAGAAGCAAACAGTAAAACAAAATGAACTTTTTGGCGAGGCAGGATTCGAACCCAGATACCGACGGGCCGAAGGTGAGTGTCGTAACCACTCGGCTATCCAGGCACGCTAGCACAACCGCCATTTATGAGCACCACATGAGAGCGCTACCAAGGGTGAAAGAAGGACAAAATGATAGAGAGAAAGAAAAAGAAAGGAAGAGAAAGATACTCTCCATCGCAGATAAACGAGCCGAGTGTTTCCACTCGACGTGCGGTCGAGCGTTGCGGGCGGTGGAGAGGGTGAAGCGAGAGAGAAGTGACACGTTCAGAGGTGTTGCGAGCGGGCGGAGCAGCAGGTAGCTGCGGGCGCTGCGGCGAGCATACTGCGTCTGAGGGAGAGAGTGAAGTCAGCGCGCACCTGCGAGGGAAGCGTGCGAGGGGAGCTTGACATCAACGCCCAGCTGTGGCGTGACCTACTTGGCAACGCTCCAACACCTACGGCGAGGGGAACGCGTTGCGGCGCATTCGTACGGACGCACGTAACGTACGGCGTTACACACGTGAGTCAAATAAACAACATTCTCCCCTCTGTTGAGAAGGTTGGGGAGGCCGAGTGACATATCGAAACCAGCAGAAGCGGGTTCTATTTCCTGTAACTTTCTTATTGCACCATTCATTCGCAAAGCCCTTGCGGCAGCATGTTCACATCCTACAAGTGCGTATTGATTTCTCCATCAGAAATTTTGGGCCACGAGGTTGTTTACCCGCCTTTTAAGACTGCTCTGCCATCATTCATAACAATATGACCAATGTTACTATTTAGCGGGCAAACACAACTTCATTGTCACTACTCGTCATCTCAGGACATTTAGCTTGATTCTATTTATATGAATGGTTTAACAACGCAAAAGAGACGGAACACACAGAAGGACGCACAAGAGCGCCGATCTAAAACTATTTAATTATAATGTATTTAGTTTCTTTTTACGCTGCAAGAACTTCTTACGTTAGAACCAACACACAGAAGCAGGCGTTGTAGCTATGTCAGGTTATTCATACTATGCGAATAATAGTTACTCTTGCACTCTAATCGCTCTAGACTATTTTAAGCAAATTTTTGCGGTCCTGTATCTATACTGCTTATTTTTCTTTTAAATGCTAACTTCTGCAAATTACCTTACAGAGATTTCTGATATATTTCTTAATAACTGCAGATTACTAGCACCAAGTTCCCTTTGATCGCTTCAGGTGTTTCCTTGTTTTTTGTACCAATATGTAACATCAAATACAAGATATTCACATGCTCCTCCTCGACGCTAAAGTATGCGATAATTCACTCTACCGAGTGAATAAGTCGCCATCGTAGACTGCTAGTAAACATGAAATGAACTGTGTTGCGTTGCGTGAAAAGATTTTTTACACGAAAAAGTGTCCCACTGCTTCCCTACGCATTTTTCAACTCTATGGTAGTTGTCCCTACGTCATCTGGGCTGACCAGCCTTTATTTGTAGACCAGTCTCGGTAAGCGAGGATCCCGTTGGAGTCACGTGTTATTCACACCGTCATCTGCATATTCTCCGTAAATAATTACTCTACGATACGCCTACAATAAACTGAAACCGTAACAAAGCAGTCTAGAGATGATCCGGACGACGAACTTGAGACAGCTTTCCTTATAGTTTATTTTACAAGACGCATTTTACGTTCCGTAGTGTCTCGCTGTGCATAACGACGCCCTGCCGACGAGAATGTCGGGAGAAAAATGCACAGTTCCATGGCAGTTGTTCACTTTACACCCTAACATTGACAGCATACATGTTTTGTTTGTATTTGCTTCAGTTTGCTATCTGATTTGTTCACCTATACATTTGCTTCAGGGTAACCATGGATCTACAATTTTTCCCGCAGAACATAAAAAAATGGAGGAGCCGAGTTTGCTTGCACCTCAGTCTGTTAACAGCTAGCAAGTTAGAACAGAACAGGTTCTGGGTGTAATCCTAGGTGCGGTGGGTGCATTGCTGTGAATACATAATGCAATAAATTATTGTACACAATACGTTCAAGGTTACCGACGGCCAAGGTTATCGAGCTTTTCTCTACGACGCAGTACATCATCAGCCCCTACGAACTTTTTCTTCGAAATACTCGGTTCGAAGGAAGATTTCGAAGCTTTTAGAATATTTGGAATCATGTAACTTTCGTTCGAATTTCAGGAACACCAAGCGGCAAATTGCGGGGCTCAAAATGCGGGGCTGTATGTTCGTTAGTGGTCATTGGTGCTGTCTCGCTGGCTTAGTTATTAACACGCCCGGCACAGTGCTGGCCAGATATTAAGGCCTTAAACAGGTAAAGCGTCATGCAGAGCTGACTTTAAGCAAGACATTGTTAATAACACGGTCATTCATAGTCAAACGAAAACTCCGGGCGAGGTGCCTCTCGAGCGTTCCTACAGCGCGTTTTGTTTTCACATTCGCGGCGTCCGCGCGACTAAACCAATCAAAAACCGATGGTCACGTGATACAAAATGCAAGACAAAGTAACTACACCCCGTGGCTTTCGAATTCGAGTCGTCTTACAAGAAGACATAAAAGACCCTATGAGTTTTTGTCATGAGAATAAGTTTATTGTGAGATTCCTTTATGAATGCTCCCTCTAACGCTGGGATAGCAGGAAAAGTGCGAAGACGACTGCCGTCCTGTCGTTTTGTATTAATAAATGTACTTCTGTTTTGCGCCATTCCTTTTAATGCGAATTCACTTCTACCTTACCCCTCCAGATTTCGCATATATCAGGAGAACACTCTACTTCCGCTGCAATCTGTGGCAAGAAGGTTTTAATTCTTCGCAAACCTCATTGATTACCATATGGGATTGAATAGGCATGTCAACGCAAGAAGTAACGAAAGGTTGAGCAACACCCACATTTCGGGAACTATATGCTGTCATCCAGTGACCTTTGATTAAAGCAAAACAAAGGAATAACATAAAAAACTTCGTCGTTTTTATCATTGTTAAGCTTCGTCCTTGAGATAAATATATATGCGTAGCAAACCTGCCTTCCAACCAGAGGACGCACGAAGGCTCTTCGTAATACTCTGTCAGCAACTCTGTATGAAACTGGCTCCATGAGCTTTAGGTGGCCGCTGCTGTTTTGAGTTCGCCTGCTTGGGAGGTATGATGCTGTTGTTAAAATGTTGCTTGTTCTATAGTTTCTTACCGCACATTGTATAATTTCAGTCCGCGTAAAATTGCGTCGAGGGTTTGTATAAGTTATATTGCCACACTTTATCAGTATTTAGTGCAGAAGTCCCTCTAGCGCTGGCGTATACCATTTTAATAAACTTTCCTTTGTGGATAGCGTTTGTGTATGTTATAATGAAGCAATTTATAAGTATTTAGTATAGAAGTCCCTCTAGGGCTAACGTATGCTGGTTCACTAAATTTTACTTTCCTGGTGGAAGAAAAGCAAGGTTCCCGAATTGGTTCATGAGTTCACCTGGCTTAGCAGATGGAGTAGTTTACCGACGCATCAACGCGGTGGCACATTACACCAAAACATAGATGCGCGAATTGTGACCACTCCGAGAGAACTAAGCGTGCGTTATTCAAATGTGTTGCTACTAATACTGTATGACACCTTGTTTGGCGCGCCTTTGGTGTTACAGCTACATCACTGTCGCAAAGGAATAACGGAATGTTCCCCCAATGAGTATTCTTGGTGACAATGCACGTGATCTGGAGACGTCGGTGCCAGGCAGAAGCTCCTCGACACCCACAGCGTGTAGCTACCGGCTTTACATCAACTTTATCTGATTGTTTTCGTATACCTAGTTGAAGAACAGGGTGTGAGAGTTGTTGATGCCTTTTTAACTCGCTGGTACACTTCGTTTTTCGTATTACGTGGACGGAAACTGGAATATCAAGCAGCGCCATATTGATTCAAGAAAACGAAACAAGTCATGCGACGCCCAACGCTACGCGCACCTCCCCCCGTGTTTCCTTTTGTTTTTGTTTACCTGTTTGAGATGTGTGATGTTTTTGGTAACATGTTTCTTGTTCCATAGTTTCTTAGTAGCTCACAGTGTATTATTGCAGACTGCGTAAAAATGTGTCTAGCCTTTCCGCAAGTTACACTAACTCAATTTTGTAAGTATTTAGTGTATGAGTACTTCTAGCGCTTGCGTATACTGGTTGAATAAAGTTTCCTTTGTATGGATGGCGTATTCAATATCGCCCATATTATGGAAATGCTGGCTAACAGCGACCAGACTATGCAGCGCACAGAACGCGCCCGCCGCTTTGACGCGGCTTCTCGAGCGCAGAAAGCCCACGGGTCGCGCGTGGCGGTGCGGGAGTCCAGTGCATAGAGATCCTCGCTCTTCCCATGTACTCGCGCGGCGCTTTGGACACTCCCCTAAGTCTAGGTTACTCTAGCCCTGTATTGTACAGTAAATAGTGAGTGTGGGAAATGGAAGTGAGGGTGAACTGGAGGAAAAGGTGGAAGGGAGAGGGTAAAGCTTAGCATAGTCATGTATACTACAGTATAGCAAGGGGTTGGTAAAAGGAAGTGAGGATGAGGAGGAGGGAAATGAGGAAGGGAAGGCCACCAGCCTCCCTGTTCCCACAGCCTTCGCAGTACTAGTGCGCAGGAACCCCTGTTTTTCTAAGGCGAATCCTTTAGGTGCCTCATCAAACACGAAAATTGAGCGTCTACGGTGTCTACCATATTTGGTGATACCTGACAAGACATTGCGACACCGGTGTCGGTGTCAGCAGGATTGATGGAAAACAAAAAACTAGCTTATGAAACGCCGTCATAAATAACATGACCCTCAAATGAATGCGTATTATTAATAATATACTGTGTCATTGTTCACAACAGTATTACCTACGCTAATGTTTACCGGGGAAACACTTAATTTTCACTTCTCGTCAGCTCGGGACGTTCAGTTTTCGGGTATTCATAAGAAAGTTTAAACAACGTAAAAAAGACGCAACACGCAGAGAGACGCACACAGAGCGCTGATCTAGAACTATTTATTGCTTTGTTTTCAGTCTTGTTTGCGCTGTATGAAATACCTAAATAGGAACCAACACGCACAAGCAGCTGTTTTAGCTAGGTCAGGCTATTCGCACTAATATATCAGTATTTAATTTTTTACTCAATGGTTCTAGGCTATTTGAAGCAAATTGTAGCCGTCATATATCTGAACTATTTATTTATCTTTTAAATAATAAATTCTGCAAATTTGCTTGGAGTTTCCTGGTAGATATCTTGACTCCATAATACTAGCACCAAGTCCACCATGTTTGCTTCAAAATGTTATCTTCTTTTTCGTACTTATAGGTACCATCAAATGCAATATATTCACATGCTCGTTCTTGCCGTTAAAATCATACTATGGTACACTCTATTCGCTGAATAAGTTGTGATCGTAGACTGATACTTAGCGAGGACTGAACTGGTTTGGTCTGTGTGAAAAGGTTTTTTTACCCCGACAACGTGTCCCACAGCTTCGCTACGCATTTTGCATTTCCATGGTAATTGCCCCTACATTATCTGTGCTAACCAGGACTTCTTTGCAGATGTGTTTTATTAAGCGATGATCCTGTTGGATTTATTATTTCACCATCATCTGTATACTACCTGTAAATAATTACTGTATGATACACCTAGAATAAACTGAAACAAAAACAATGGAGTCTTAGAGATGATCCGGACGATGAACATCACACAACTTGCCTTACGTTGGACTTTACCGTACGCATTTTAACCACCGTAAAATCGCGCTGGGCATAACGATGCCCTGCCAAAAAGAATGGCGCAGGAAAAAAGCGCACTTGAATGGAAATAGTTCGCTTTACACTAACTTTCACAGCACTATTTTTGCTTTAGTGGAACCATTGGTCTACAATTTATCCTGTAGAACATAAAAAAAACGCGAGGCCCGCGCTGAAACCGCAGGACAGTCACAACGAAAGCTGGAAGGGCGACGTTTCTAGAGCCCGCTGTAAGCTCTCTTGGGACTACTAATACAGGTACACTAGCAAGGTACCCACTACGCCATAAATCACAATTTTTTGAAGTTGGGAAGCACCTACTAAGCCATTATTCGTCATTCTGCGGAGAAGCGAGGCACCAGCTACACGTCTGTAAGGCATTATGTGCACTTTCTTGACGCGACGAGTGATGACGATGAAGAATTATGACTCAGCATTTGTAATGCGTTGGAAGCTTTAAACGGCCCACTAGTTATGCAATTTGCATTGGGTGACGCCCGGTCACTATTTCCCTCTCCCGCCATGCTGTATAACATACGTTGACGTGAGAGAGAGGGGGGGGGACGAAGAACTTTACTGAGACCCCGAGGAAGTGGATCATGCACTTATGGGCTTCCTTGGCAACCAATACAAGTGCACTTGCGAGGAACTCACTACGCTATAAATCATTGTAATTTTTTAGAAGCAGGGAAGCAGGCACCATACCAATTTTCGTCATTCTACGGAGAGCCGTGGTACCTGCTAAACGCATGTAAGGCATTATGCGCACTTTGTTGATGTGCCTGATGACGATGAAAAATTATCGCAGAGGCCTTTGTAATGGGTTGAAAGCATTCAACAACCCACTCGTTGCGCAATTCGCATTGTGTGAGGCCCGGTTAGAGAATTCGCGTTTGTGTGACGCCTGGTTGTTATTTCATTCTTCTACCACACTACATTACAAATGGTAATGTGGTTCCTTCCCGACATGAAGCCTGTTTAGGGTCTTTTTGCAATGCAGTTTCAAGCGTCGGCATGGCGCTGAGGTAGAACACTGGGCTCCCACGCAGAGATCTCAGGTTCGAACCTCGTTCCATCCTGGAAATTTTTTTCTAATTTCCTTTTTTTTTTCTTATTTCATGCGATAGCGATTATGGTCACCCGGCAGCGGCGGCGGCGGCGGACAATTACGGCGCCAAAAACGGCCGTTGAAATTATCTCATAACAGCTTTCGCTGTAAAATTGGAGCAGCCGATCTGTTCTAACAGCCAGCAAGTTAGAACAGTAATATAATAATAATATCTGGGGTTTAACGTCCCAAAACCACGATATGATTATGAGAGACGCCGTAGTGGAGGGCTCCGGAAATTTTGACCACCTGGGGTTCTTTAACGTGCACCTAAATCTAAGTACACGGGCCTCAAACATTTTCGCCTCCATCGAAAATGCAGCCGCCGCGGCCGGGATTCGATCCCGCGACCTTCGGGTCAGCAGTCGAGCGCCATAACCACTACACCACCGTGACGGGGCAGCAAGTTAGAACAGATCAGGTGGCGTGTGTTATCCTAGGTGCAGCGGGTGCATTCCCGTGGGCACGTAATGCAATAAGTTATATTACACCATACGTGGAGTACGGCTTTACAAAGCCCAGATGGTCAAAGTTATCGCGCAGTTGTCTGCGACGATGTACTTTATAATCAGCCCGTACGAATTCTTCCTTCGACCTATTTCCTTTGAAGAAAGATTTCGAATGTTTTAGAAAAATTGGAGTCTTCGAACCATTCTTCGAACTTGAGGAACACCAAACGGCAAAGTTCGGGGCTCTAATTCACAGAGCTGTTGGTTCATAAGTGCTCATTGTGCTGGCTCACCGGCTCCGTTAACAACACGCCCTCCTTACCGCTGGCCAGATATTAAGGCAATAGCCTTAAGTAACTCTTCACGCAGCGACCTTAAGCATGGCATTCTAAAAAAATCGGCAGATCCCACGCGTTGCGGGAAACGCTTCATGCGAAGCAGTCAGCGAGTACTTCTATGATGTGTTTTATGGCTTTGAGCCAAGTATCACAAGGTGGGTCAACGTCGGTTTGTAAGTGTAGTAGCTGTGTGCACATGATGGGCTTTTCCAGACAGGGCGACAACACTGGCGTTTAAAGGGTAACTTATGGTGCGACGTAACGTCAGCCCTCACGGATGACTACATACATCAGTATTATCAAAACTAAGTGCACTTTATGGTGCAATCATGTGAATGTCATATGTAACTTCCGTTAAAATATTCCTGCGGGGTCGAGGAATGCTTCAGTATAGCTTGCTGAATCACAGGAATGCAAATGTAACGCTTATGAGACTGCTCTAAAACCGGAGCGAACAATGAAACCACAGATGTTAAGCTGATACTGTGAGCGCGAAAAGTGAAAAGTGACCACACCTTACTGCGGCCCACCTCTCCGTGCAGTGACCAACTCTATCATTCGTCCATTGGCACAGTGTACGGTTCATGTCAGCATAGATGGCATTTGTCATCACATTGTGTTTGCGGTATTTCGTGAGTGCACCCAGAAACTCATTTTGGGTGGGATTTCTTATCTTCTGCGTCCGCTTCCATATCTTGGGATCAGCGCCTCATACATCTGAATGGTACTGACTTCTTCGCCTGAGCACGAAGGGCGCATTCGCCTTGTCACCAGCTCAGATTATGTTCTTCGATCATCTATAGAAGAAATTATAAGCGGTAATTCCAACGACATTGTGGATAGCGATGTCCTCAATCTTCCTTACGGCCATACCCTGTCCTGAGGCATTGTGATGATTCCAGGCTTTATTTGCTTCTCTGACAGGTCTTTCTTCCTTACCACTTTAAATCAAACCCCCGATTTGTACTGCTGCGCCGTGGATCAACAGTGACTTGCGCGGTCGACACTCAACCCGTTGCGATTGTTACCCCTCCGAGCCACGAACTACCAGAGTCAACATCGCCGCCACTCAATGCCTCTTCTACACCTCTGTCGCCAACCATAAGCCCCGACCTCGCACCTGCACAGAGTCATGATTTGCTCGCCCTATTGAACCGACACCATTCTTTGTTTGACGTGAATTCACCCGTCCTCAGCATGAGTACCACCGCTACCGACAGCAATCAGACTGACGGCTCCCGTCAGCGCTAGTCCTCGTCGGTTCTTCGTCCTTGTGTATCACACGCTCTGTTCACGTCACCCGTATTATTCACCGGCGCCCATATCGCGTGTTTCTGGCAGAGTGCAATATCATCGAGGAAAACGTCTCAGACATGCTACCACGAAACATCGTACGTCTTTCCTCGAGTCCCTGGTCATCCCGAGTTGTAGTACAAAAGAAATATGGAACAGTCTGTTTCTGCGTCGATTACCGTGCACTAAAAAAATAACGCAAAAGATGTTTACCCTCTGCCACGGATCGACACGCACTGAATTTGTTTGATGGCGCCGAGTATTTTTCTAGCCTTGACCTCAGATCAAGCTACTGGCAAACACCGATGTCGGAGTCTGACAAAGAGAAGACTCCATTTTGTACCCCAAACGGGCTGTACGAGTTTAATGCGATGTCTTTTGGGCTTTGTAATGCGCCCGCTACCATCAAACGCATGATAGACAGCGTACTGCGTGGTCTGAAATCGAAAACACATCTCTGCTATCCTGACGACATAGTAGTGTTTCATCCACGTTCTCGCAACATCTGCGACGTCTTGAGGAAGGCCTGACCTGCCTCGCAAAAGCCGGCCTACAGCTCAATACGAAAAAATATAGCTTCGCAAGCAAGACAATTAAGGTTCTGGGCCACTTAGTCAGCAACGAAGAGATTCGGCCGAACCCTCAGAAGCTGCCGGCGTCCTCAACTTTCCCCATACACAGCGTCAAAAAGACCTGCGCAGCTTTCTTCGGCTGGCTTCTTGCTTCCGGCGCTTCATATGCGACTTCGCAGCACTTGCGTGTCCGCTCCATCAACTCCTCGCAAGTAACACGAACTCCTCGCAAGTTTGGCCCGAAGACTGCGAGAGTTCGTTCCTGGCGTTAAAGCAAGCCCTTACGTGCGATCCGGTACTGTGCCACTTCGATCCCGACACATCCACTATCCTTCACACTGACGCTACCAGGGTTAGGTGTGGTTCTCCTGCAGCGTGACAACATCTCGCGCGAACGCGTCGTCGGTTACGCTAGGCGGGCTCTTACCGTTGCAGAAAAGAACTACACGATCACCGAGAAGGAGTGCCTTGCTGTTGTTTCGGCAGTACAAAAATTTCGCCCATATCTCCACGGCCGCCACTTTACAGTCGTTACCGAGCATAACGCACTCTGATGGCTTTCGTCACTGAAAACATTATCGGATCGCCTTGGTTGCTGGGTGCTTCGCTTGCAGGAGTACGATTTCGATGTCACCTACAGGTCTGGAAAGAAGCACCAAGACGCCGACGCCCTATCACGCTGCCCTCTGCGCAGCGAAGATAACCAACCATCGTCGCTCCAAACCGACACTGCCTTTCCCATCGCAGCGCTAAGTTGGCTATCATCCGGCGCCCCATCCGTCCTCGTTTCGCACCAACGTGTCGACCACTGCTGCCGCACTATTGTTGAACGCATCAACGGCTCTTCTGCTGCTCCAAACGCCCGACTCCGTCGACAACTTAGACAATTCAAGCTTAACGGTGGTGCTTTATATCGCTAAGTTTACCACCCCGATGGAAACAAATGGGTCCCAGTCTTACCACGTTCTCTACAACGTGAGGTTCTGGAAGCTTTTCACGCTGACCCAACCGCCAGTCATTTAGGCTATCATGAAACTTACGACAAAATACGAAGTCGCACCTCCTGGCCTGGCCTGTCTTCAGCCGTGGCCCGTATGTCGCCTCCTGTGTTCATTTCCAACGGCGAAAGTGACCCACGACTGCTCCTGCTGGCTTAATGCAACCACTTCCTTGTCCGGCCTTGCCTTTTGAGGTAGTCGGAATATACTTGTACGGTCGTCTTCCTACAACATCGAATGGGAATCTTTGGTTTGTCACGGCCGTTGACCATCTTACCCGCTACGCGGAGACAGCCTCTCTACCATCTGCCACTTCCACTGAAGTCGCCGATTTCTTTCTGCGCAACATCCTTTTACTCCATGGAGCGCCACGCGTTCTCCTCGGCAATCGCGGCAAAGTCTTTCTGTCTTCTTTTGTTCACCAAGTTTTGCGTGCCTCCAACATCATTCACACGGCAACTTCTGGCTACCATCCGCAGACAAACGGATTGACAGGACGCTTTAATCGGAACCTCTCGGACATGATCGCGATGTACACCCACCCCGACCACACGAACTGGGATGCAATCCTGCCCTTCGTGACATTCGGTTACAATACGGCTGCGCAACGCATTACCATTTCTCCATTCTTCCTCGTCCATGGCCGCTCCCCGAGTTTGGCTCTGGACGTCTCGTTCCTTTCGGCACCTGCACCCTCAACAGCTCCTTTCTCTGAACAATTTTAGATGCGAAGCAGCTCTTGCTCGGGTGTATGTCGAGCGGCGTTGGCGTGGGCGTCCGCACTCACGCTAGCATGCGGAACACTCCTCCTTCCCTCTCTCCAACATCTCTGCGTTACTCTCTCCACTTCTCTCCCAGCACCTGCTTGCTCTTCTCCTGCATTCTCCCTTCTGCTCTCGCGGCGCATGCACTACTCTCCTCTTCTAGTCTCCTCTCCTTCAAGTGGTAGAGCGCTGCACGCGTTCAGTCCAGCGGAGGCCCGTAGCCAGGAATTCTTTTCGAGGGGGCCCACTTGCTGATAACCTTGACTATTTGAGAAAAATACCTATTTTCGTTATCAATTTTTGCTTAAAACACATACTTCCCCACAATGTCGGGGGCGGGGCGGGCCTTTAGCCCCGCCCCCCCAGGCTACGGGCCTGGTCCAGCACTTCCTTCGGTGGACTCCTCTGAAATACGGGCTCGACATGCCGAAATTCTCTCCTGCGGAACGCAGCGAAGAGCGCCAGCGCATGCGTGTCCCCTCCCCCACTCTCTCCTACCCTACACGGCCCCCTCTCCCCCCTCTCGCGCGCCTGTCGACCGCATTCCCCGCTCTCCCTGCCGTCATCTGCTTTGTGACCGAAAAATTGAAAAAGCTGCAAATAAAATAAATAATAAAAATGTTGGGGCCGAGTGAGAATCGAGCCCAGGTCGTCTGCGTGGCAAGCAGGTGTTCTACCACACAACCACACCTCTGCTTTTTTTTCTTCATTGCACAGCCACGCCTCTGCTTGCAGCTGCACTGAAAGTAACTTTCATGCTTCCCAAAAATACGCGTCCTGTATACAGGTGTCACAGTACGAGATGTAATATCGCAGTAATGTTGCGTGGTACAAGCGTACATTGCCATCGGGCGTCACACCATGTCAATATCATAACGACTTGGTGGTTTAAAGACAGCCACCCATTACAAAAGGCACACACATTACTGCGCGTATTCCCTTAAGACTGCGTAGTGGGTGCATCGCAACATCGAAAAAGTTCCTCGCGCATAATTGCTCCTGGTTTAAAGAATGCTACTCATTACATAAGGCACACACCTTAGTGCGCGCATTCTCTTAAACACTTGCACTAGGGGCAGGATATCGCTACCGCGTTCAACCCTTAAAGGCGAAGCTTAAGTGTCCCCCAATTTTTCTGTCTCGCCTCGCACACTGTCGGCACCTAGCCCGTATTAAAACCGGCCTTTCCCGGGAAACTCGAAAGCCTCACTACGATTCGTCTCGCCGTGTTGTGACTTTTTCCCCTGGGGACGAAGTTCTTCTCTGGACTCCACTGCGCGTTGCCGGCTTATGCGAGAAGTTCACCAGTCGTTTCATTGGACAGTACACGGTCGTCGAACAGACATCCCCTGCTAATTACCGCGTGTGCCCTCTTCGCATTCCATCTGATCACCGTTGCCGTGGGACAAAGTGCATGTATCTCGTTTAAAGCTTTATACCCGACGCATTACATAATATTCTCAGGCGGCCCGGCGGCTGCTTCTACCGCGCGATGGAAATAGTATGAGCACGAAAAGTGAATGACTCTTCCTCATCTTTACATATCATCATCAGTTGTGCATCTTCGTCGTCTGTATATATCATCACCAATGTGATTTCGGCTCGAGCACGGCTGAATAAAGTGGTTCCTCATAATATGACGCCTGTATTGTAGGAGTACACATGTAGTGTTTGTTGCCTTCTTGTAAAATTAGATAGCCAGCACCACAACCACAAGTGACGTTGCACCGCCATTACGCCTGCATAGGCTGTTTTTCTAAACCAGTTTATAGACCTGGCGTGGCTCTGTGGTAGAATATCTGATTGCCACGCAGAATGCTTTGGTTCGATTCCTGCTGGGATCCTAATTTTCTTTCTTTCCATTCGTCGGGTCAACGCCGCCAATGTCGGTTGTTCTTAACGCTCTCGCATTAAAATTACCAATGTATGTTCTCGCGATTCCTGGGTAGATTTTAACCGTCAATCATCTGTGGCGCATACATTTACACCGCGGCCCGTGGTAAACGGGTATGAGCTACACGTCTGAAGGAAAGGCTTTGACGACGTACGCGACAGGATTTTCACGTTATTCATGTCATGGTCCGACAGTCATATTCCCCAGATCCTCTTACCCTCCCATGCCAAATCTGGTCTAAGCCAAGTCAAGGAGCCGAGCATGACAGCACCCAGATGTAGGCGGCCATATAGATAAATATAGATAGAAAGAAACGAAGATCTTGAGCAACACGCAGTTTTGGGGAATTGCAGTAAAACCTGGGTCATACGAATCCCGTGGTGTCGCCAAAAATATTCCTATCATCTGAAATTCGTAGCACCAGAAAACATAGAAAATTATTCTGCGACAAAAGGAAGCTGGCGTATGTTTTCAATTATTGTTTCGCAAGGACGCAGCAACGTCATGAACAGTTCTGAAGAATTACCAATAATGTCTTTAGATGTCAAAAATCATTCTTCAAAGGTATACTGCGCTAAAAGGAACAAGGACACAGAAAAGGGGGGACAACACATGCGCAGACTCACAACTGAAATTTTATTGAGTGAAGGGTGACATATATACACTGAAGATTAAAAAAGAAGGATGAGCTCATTCGGCAAAAACTGGTCACGTGAACGCGTCAATCATCATGTCAAAACCTAGAATCTAGATATTGCACTTCACAGTCAGCAAGCTGCACCGACGGATCGCTTACACACGCCCTTGTTTTTCTAATCGCATAAGCTTCGTAGAGCTCCCGTGTATTGCGGTCCTTGTGACGGTACAGGACTTTGGTCCTATCCAGAAGGGGGTGGCACGCCCTCTTCGTCTCCTGTTCACATTCCCTGCAGTGCTTAGCTACGTGGGAGTAAACATCAGAAGAATAATTCTTTGAATGTTCTCTTAACCGGATATTAATGCACCGGCCCGTTTGCCCGATATAGACATGACCACAGGTGAAAGGGAATTCATATACTACTGCACAAGCACAGGGAACGTACTTATTCCTGTGGTCAACGTGACAAACAAATGGACTATTGCTAGGTGTTTTGTCAATTTTACTCATTACACGCGCACATAAACGGGCCATTTTTTGGGGGGCGGAAAACACAACTTGTACACCATAACGTTCCGCAACGTTCTTGAGATTGTGTGAAACTTTATGCTGGTAAGGTATCACAGCATAACTTTTGCGCTCGCGGTCGTTAACACGCTCCGAGGCAGTATCGCTACTCTTAATCCTCCTGATTATTTTTTCACAGGCCCCCGTTATCACATAGTTCGGGATACCCAGCAGTAGACAATCTAGAAACCTGGTGTTCTACACTGTCTTTTACCACGTGACAACAAGACTTTCGAAGAGCAGAGCCAATGCTAGACAGAACGATTCCGTTTTTTACAGTCTTTGAGTGTGCCGAAGAAAAACTTAAGGGCAGTTTTAATGACCGGGGTCGAAAAAGCCAGCATGTATGGTTCTCCTTAAAAAGCAAGCCGATATCTAGAAACTGCAGTTCATTCCCACTGGGCAGTTTATAGTGAAGTTGAGGCCCATCCCCGAATCTATGAAAATCTTTTTAACATCGTCAACACGGTCTCCCAGAGCATCACGAATAAAAAACAGATAATCGTCAACATAGCGGAAGGCGCGAACAGCAATCCGAACTATGTGATAACGGGGGCCTGTGAAAAAATAATCAGGAGGATTAAGAGTAGCGATACTGCCTCGGAGCGTGTTAACGACCGCGAGCGCAAAAGTTATGCTGTGATACCTTACCAGCATAAAGTTTCACACAATCTCAAGAACGTTGCGGAACGTTATGGTGTACAAGTTGTGTTTTCCGCCCCCCAAAAAATGGCCCGTTTATGTGCGCGTGTAATGAGTAAAATTGACAAAACACCTAGCAATAGTCCATTTGTTTGTCACGTTGACCACAGGAATAAGTACGTTCCCTGTGCTTGTGCAGTAGTATATGAATTCCCTTTCACCTGTGGTCATGTCTATATCGGGCAAACGGGCCGGTGCATTAATATCCGGTTAAGAGAACATTCAAAGAATTATTCTTCTGATGTTTACTCCCACGTAGCTAAGCACTGCAGGGAATGTGAACAGGAGACGAAGAGGGCGTGCCACCCCCTTCTGGATAGGACCAAGGTCCTGTACCGTCACAAGGACCGCAATACACGGGAGCTCTACGAAGCTTATGCGATTAGAAAAACAAGGGTGTGTGTAAGCGATCCGTCGGTGCAGCTTGCTGACTGTGAAGTGCAATATCTAGATTCTAGGTTTTGACATGATGATTGACGCGTTCACGTGACCAGTTTTTGCCGAATGAGCTCATCCTTCTTTTTTAATCTTCAGTGTATATATGTCACCCTTCACTCAATAAAATTTCAGTTGTGAGTCTGCGCATGTGTTGTCCCCCCTCTTCTGTGTCCTTGTTCCTTTTAGCGCAGTATACCTTTGAAGAATGAACATCAACCAACTAGCCCAACTTGCTGCTCTGTCAAAAATCATACTTCTACTGGTAAATATGCGGCGCGTGCGCGCGTGTTTAATTAATTAACCAGGTGTGCTGTGACCCCTGAAAGCTAGTAGTTCCGTCCAAATCTTAGTGCGCTTTAAGACATGACATCAGAGTGCTGCGACGAAAATGACTTATGGAGCGCTGTGCACGCGATTGAACACCAGAAAATTCAAGAAGTGCTGTCCATTGTTGTTATTACCTTGTTATCGCGGCGGGGTTTTGGATATTTTTGGGGAGATTTACGGCCGTGCCCGCACAATCGGGAGGTTTGGTCAAAATTTAGGGATCTCCTGTGGAAATTGTAGAGTTGGGTTGGCAAGTGCGCGCGTCTCTGAAAGTCGTGCATGTTGATGTTGCTAGGCCTTGCTCCTTCGCGATGACACGGCTTGCATCTACATGGCAGGCACGTGCAAACAAAGTACAATGACGCTGCCTCGAGCACAGCAGCACGCGTCGACGCGTTAAAAACAGAGGGATAGATAGAGAGCGCTACGTTAGCGTCATCTGTAGTCTAAACGCAAAGGTACATGAAGGCACATTGAGGCCTCCAAGATTCGCGCCCACAGTCTCGGATATATCGGAGGTAACGACGCGCCGCTGATGGCATGTTCTAACAAACTGGTGGCGCGGCGCGCATGACCGCGCCTGATTGCCTTGTCTTCCGTGACAGCACGAGCAGCACCTGTTCGTACCTGTGTGGTAGCGTACGTTCGTATCAAAAGTCACCGTGCGAAAATCGGTTCGTAACAACCGTACATCATTACATTGCAGGTTAATGAGCCTTAGCCGGGACCACAGAAAAATTCAAATCACCCCGAAATTCGTACAAGCCGTGATTGTATGAATGAGGTATTGCCTGTCATCCAGTGACCTTTGATTAAAAGAAACAATCGAATTACATAAAGAACACCTGCGTTTCTATGTTTTTTAAGGTTCGTGCTTAAAATAACTCCATATATGGAGCAAACCTGCTGTCCGACCAGAGAATGCACGAAGGCTCTTCAGAATGCTCTATGTCAGCAGTTCCGTATGAGACTGGTTCCAAGAGCGGTCTGGTATCATCAGCAACTCAATCAATAATTAACGCGTTACCTACAGTACACACATACTGACCATCCCCCTGTGAAAGTTTGCTAGGGTGAGGTTAGCGCTCTCTTCAAAAGTATCTCTTTCAGCAGCTCCCTACGAAACTGGCTCTATGACTGTTGCTTGAAACCCATCGAGCGGATGGTGCTGTGATCTTAATAATTAACGAGTTATATACAGTACACATATTTATTGAATATCCCTTTGTGAAAGTTTGCTAGGGTCTGGTTATGCTCTTGTACAAAGTACCGTGAATCGTCGAACATTTTAACAGCGGAGCTCTTTAAGCTTGGCAAACCCTGGATTCGCCTCGACAAGAAGCTATCATCATCACGAATAACTTCGCGCGTGCAACATAATCTTCTTTACTTCTGTATGCTCCCCAAACACGTACGCCTGGACGCGCACTCTCCCGCTGCGCCGATTTGTGTGGCGCAGAATGCAATAACACTTATGGGTGACAGAGCGAGTACAGAGAGAGAAAGAAAGAAAGAAAGAAAGAAAGAAAGAAAGAAAGAAAGAAAGAAAGAAAGAAAGAAAGAAAGAAAGAAAGAAAGAAAGAGAAGAAATAGAAAGAAAAACATGGTTGATCTCTGCCATGGTCTCTATAGCTGGAAACCACGACACAGGAGCGTTGTGGATCAGGAAAAATCTGTATAACTGGAAAACACAAATATGAAGAACCCCAGTATAAAAAAGCCACGCAAAACAACTATAAAACTCTCTTAAGCAACAATGTGCAAAAAATTTGCAGTGGCTTAGCTCGGCTATGCCACGATATACGTAGCGTTAGCAAAGGTTCAGCTGATTATTCTGAGCTTTCCAGATTGTCTAGGATTAGCTTGATTGTCATGTTTACTGCTCCTTCAATGACACACACACACGGTATACGTATTATGTGGCACATGCATATTTATTTTTGCTCAATGTCAGGTTGCTTCTTCATTCTTCGTACGCTGAACTGCTAATGGCCAGGAAACTACTTCGGGATCCGATGACATAAGCTTCTCGGCTCTTCTGCGCCGTTGAGAAGCATTTGCGCTCTCCTTCTCCATTACGTTACCCACCTGCAAACGCCAGTCAGAGGCGCTATCCAGCGGCACCAGCGCATTGTAAGACGGCGACTGCACAGCGAAGGCGAATAGCTGCGCGCGCCCTGGCTACAACGTCACCCCATTTCGAATGCGCAGAGCAGCAGCGGCGAGTCGCGCGCGCCGGTCTGGCGTAGTAGCCTGTCTGCCCGGCTACTACGCCACTCCTCCCGCTCTCCGCCACCACCAGCGGCGAGCCGCGCGCGGCGGTGGCGGAGAGCGCGTGAGATGCCGGCTCCGCACTGATCCTCGCGCATCCGCAGCACGGCTGATGAGGAACCGCGCGAAATCGGCTGCGGCTAGGCAAGTGTAGCTAACGCTACAAAAACTAATAGTCATGTTTACAGTTCGTCACAAGTGCGTTGCATTCACGTAGCTGCTGCCACGGGGTCAAGTCGTACGACTCGTCGCGTCAGCGATGTTCGCAGCGTCGCTGGTATACGGCCGTCAGCTGTACCGCCGATGTATATCTCAGGAACGACGTCGAAGTCAACTTTCCGCAGCAGCTGCACCGCTCGTCCACTCTGGTGCTTGGCCTACGGGGCGTAGCCGTAGGAAGCCTCGCGTGCCCTCACGTGGATAACGTTGTTGTGCCCGAGCTCTACTTGGCCGTGCTCCCGCAGCTCACAGGACGTTGCTGCGAAGGCTAGGGCACGCCCTTGCCAGGTGCACTGCTAGCCGTCTCGGGTCGCACGTCATGCCGCCGCCACCGCCCACCCGCGCCTCTTCTCGTTCCTCGCGTACTCTGTCCTCTTCTGGCCACGTCGCCTCTCGTGCCCCTGTTTTGCTGCTTCTTCCTCAGGCTCTTTTCTTATTTCTGTCTTCAATATCTCTTCTTTTTCTTTCTTTCTCCTATGTACTTTTTTCATTTGGAACACGTTCTTCTATCCTATTTCTTCTTCCTCTTCTTCTCTATGTTTTCTCCCCATGCCAATACACTCATGACAATGCACCCTCCTTTCAAGAGTTTTTGGAGCTGCATCGCCAGGTTCCTAAGCTGGGGCAAAGTCCCGAGCCGTAAGCGTAACCCTAGTCCAGAGGGGACCGCTGCAGGTGCAGCTCGCGCGAGAGAGATGTATTCTTCCTCTTGTTCTTCGAGCGCCTTGATAATGACATTAACGCAGGCATAGCCAACTGTAGCATGCGCACGCTCGCGCGAAAGAGAAGTCTTCTTCCTCTTGTTCTTCTAGAGCCTTGATGATGATAATAACGCAGACAAAACCCGAGTATCTCCGAGCCGGCTCTCCAATCATCATTGGTTTCGTGGATATAACCTCTTCAGACCTGAGGAAAAACTAGCCAGGGTAAACTCTTATAAACTCTTTATTGCAACCATTTGAAAGCCCCGAAACACTTTTCGGAAGAAGAAAAAACGAAAACTGTAATTTCAGACGAGAAATTAGCTGTACCCATTTGGGTACAACAGGCCTAACATGAGTGAAAGTCAAGAAAGCAGTTTCTGTTGAGGATGCAAAGAAACAGGTCACATTTAGTGCACCTAACGCGTGTTTTTCCGCTGCAACCTTGATTGCGGCATCTCATCTGAGACTTTAAGGGCACATGCTCTGGAAAATGCCCGTACTTGTCCAATCGGACCTCAATTGGCGGCATGGAAGTCACCTTGGCACGTTTAGGGAGTGCAGCAGTCTCGCCAATTTCAAGATCCTGCTCTACTTCGTTTACGGCTTCTTGCATTTCGTCGACGTGGGCGCGAATTAGCGTTTCCGCAACTCGGTTCTTAAACTCGAATTGATCGAGAATATCTTTTGCTGCAACGTCCATGAGTTTGCAGTCATTCCTGTATTCAATCCAGGCATTTGCGACCGCTAGGTCTAGAAAGTGGGCAAATACCCTAATGGTCCACTTCTTCGTACGTATTTTTGTCCTGTAATAGGGCACGTATCTGTCCGCAAGATCAACACCGCCCATGTTTTCGTTGTATATTTTGATGCAGTGCGGCTGCGGCATATCTACTTTCTTCCTCTCTTCCTTCGACCATCTTCTGCAAGTGCCTTCTGGAGTGATGCCGCAGGCAGTGGAAAGAATCATGACTGAGTTTCGATCGTTCCACTTTGTGAGACACATTTCTCCATCACTGCGGACAACGCAGCATGATTCGCCTCGTTTCATGTTCTTTTCGTTTGGAAGCTTTGATGCCGCACCTCCAGTTCTGTTTGCCATAATTGTACCGGTAAGATGTGCATTCCTTCGGAGAAGGTATTCGGCGAACTTCAAACCTGTAAAAAAAGGTCTGTGAACACATGAACTGGTTGTTCTTCCGGCACTGTACGCAGAAGACGCTTCACTATTGCCCCGCCAAGACCACGTTCTTTCGTATCGGCTTCAGGAACAGTTCCTTTACCTGTGTAGATGCCGAAATCTAAGAGAAGTCCATCAGAACTCGTCAAAACAAAGTTCTTAAGGCCGACGGGATTTGGTTTACTGGGCACGTATTGTCGGGCAGGACAACGTCCGCTGAATGGAATCATTTGTTCGTCGACAGATACTGCTTTTGGACGCGGTAGCTCGAGGCACGCTTTTCGAAATGACTCGATGATGGGTTCCGCTCTGAACAACTTGTTTTCAGTTTGTGCATCGGTTGTTTGGCTGAGGTCCACGAAGTGCAGCATACGGCGTAACTCGAAGAATCGGTCGCGTGTCATGTTTCCTGTGACAAGAGGCACAGCCGATATGCGGGACCAGTAGAGTCTTGCTCTTGGGAGTCCGAGAAGGCCCATTAGCATGTGTATTCCGGCAAGTTTTTTTCATTTCTGCCGGTGACGTTCGCACTGACCTGTGGTCACGCATCTGAACAGAACAGAGATTTGTTTGTTCTGCGCAGAGCTTCCAAAAGGGTTCTGGAAAATACTTCGCAAAGTAGGCAAACGGAGACATGGGAAACCTTGAGTGGACTTGGCACGGCGCAGAGTCCGAAGTGCACCTGAGAGGGAAGCTGCAATAAAAAGTACCAGTCACAAGGTAAACTCAATAGGCTGCAGTCAAATAATGCTGTTATCTTCAAAACAAATAACTGAAACGGAGCACGCACTCTGTCGCTTTCCAAATGGGGCCACGACCTTGAACTTTGTGGCTAGCTGGCGTGTCATCTTCAACTTCGTCATCGTCGTCACTGCTGCTACCTGAGCATTCACTGCTGCTGCGTGGCTCATCCAGAATGTCGTCTTCATCAGACAAGTCAATGTCGCTCTGAAAGAGTAGCTCTTGAATCTCCTCATCGCTGAGTAACTTGCCTGTAACAATCAACAGAATCAAATTTATTTTCAACGTAATGACCCGAAGTACCCAATTGGGTACAGTTGTAAATAAGTTGCGCTATCTCTAAGGCAAGACGTAGGAACAGGCCGAAACTTTCCATGCTCCTTCTCTAATATATCCTGAACGTTAATATACAATATTTAAGAAGACATATGTAGTATTTATTGAATGAAAAAAAGTTAAACTCACCTGGTCGCTTGCGCGCGCTTTCTTTCCGTGATGCCGCCATACTCGTCTGTACTGAGAGAGCATGGATGGATGGATGCTATGAGCGTCCCCTTTAAAACGGGGCGGTGACATGTCTGCCACCAGGCTCGACGAAATAAAAAAGCTTCCTTGTTTCATGTTGGCCTATTACCTTATCTACATCGATTAAATCTATGTTATTATACCAAAACAATATAAATTCACTGTCCATCTCTCTGCCTCTAAAGGCAGAATGACCTTATTTTTCCCCCATTATTTATTTTTGTTCTTTATCTCTACTTTTCTGCCACCAATACTCTAACCGTCTCTTGCTTATTTCTATCGCGGACGTGTGCAGCTTTCCATTGTTTTCCCTAAAACCCAAGGCTTCATGTAGACTCGTGCCCACACGTATACCTGGGTGAATATCGCCACATTCAATCAGTACATGTTCCATCGTTTCCTTAGTTCCCCCGCAGCATGTACATTGTTCTTCTTCGTTACTGAATTTCGCTCTATAACTACGCGTTCTAAGGCAGCCCGACCTTGCTTCAAACAGTAAAGCGCTTCCCCTTGAATTATCATAAAACCTTTCCCTCCTTATTTCGTTTTTTCCCTTTCGGTAGTTACTCAGAGCCGGCTTCTTTTCCATCGCTGTCATCCAATAAGTCCTCTCCGCCTCTCTGACCTTCCGCTTAATGCTCCTTGTTGCCGTATCGCCCGCACTGCTAGCCGTATATTTACTGGTGAGCCTCCTAGTTCTTTTTCTCCACTGCGTGTCAACGCTTTTTCTATACAAATACCTGAAAACCTTCTCTGCCCATCTACTGTTCTTCATTTTCCTCAGCCTCTCTTCGAATCTCATTTTGCTCTGAGCTTCCCTCACTTCAAAGCCTGTCCATCCCATATCACGCTTTACAGCCTCATTTGTCATCTTCCCGTGAGCGCCCAACGCGAGGCGGCCCACCGTCCTTTGATTTACATCCATTCCTGATTGCACCTCTGACTTCATGCACACCACTGAGTTCCCAAATGTAAGCCCCGGAACCATCACACCCTTCCACAGCCCTCGAAGCACCTCGTACCTATTGTATCCCCATAAAGCTCTGTGCTTCATAATTGCAGCATTCCTCTTTCCCTTTGCTACCGATGCTTTCTCTTGTACCTCCATATATCTATCCCCCTCATTTACCCATACTCCGAGGTACTTGTACTCGCTTACCCTCGGTATTTTTTGGCCCTGTATTAAGACCGTATGGTCTCCGTGATCATTGAATACCATCAATCCACATTTTGTTGCACTAAATCTTAGTCCTAGAGCCTCACATTCCCTTCCGCATACATCTGCCAGTCGCTGTATATCATCTTGACTGTCCGCAAATAAGACAATATGACATACATGAACCTGCGACATACATGAACCTGCGACGACATCTCGTGGGGATTTTGTTAACTGATGCTTCCGCGTGCAGAAGAACCCATTTTCGCCGAGCGGTATTCGACTATAGGAGCATAGCGGGCGTTTTTCAAATGTACCCATTTGGGTACTCACGGACTGAAGAGGATAACGTCATTTTTCATCCTGAAAAACTGCTCATGACGTCCCTTGGTAATTTCTTTCCCTTTTCGTCGCCAATGTTTATCATAAACACGTTATACGCGTCTCAGCGATGCACTTCCCTTCACTCCACGCGCGCACTCACACCACATCCTCATCGCTAGTGAAATGACGTGCGTCTATGAACACTTCAAAGTTCACATAAATAAACCAGGTCACTGTGTCTATTATCACAATTTCACAGTGCTCGGGCAAATCAACGTCATCCCCGTGAGGACAAGCCAGACTTCCTAAGGCTACGCGCCGTAGGCCACGCACCAGAAAGGACGAGCGGTGCAGCCGCTGCGGAGAGATGACTTCGACGTCGTTGCTGAGCTACATCGGCGGTACAGCTCACGGCTGTACACCAGCGACGCTGCGAACATCGCTGACGCGACCAGCCGTACGACTTCACCCCGAAGCAGCAGCTACGTCAATGCAACGCACTTGTGACGAACTGTAAATATGACTATTAGTTTTTTGTACATGATTGCTTAATGGAGTGTTATAGTTGTTTTGCGTGTCTGTTTTGATACTGGGGTTCTTCATAATTGAGTTTTCCAGTTATAAAGATTTTTCGTGATCCACAACGTTCCTGCGTCGCGTTTTCCATCTATAGAGGCCATGACGAAATATTGGCGAGCTTGCCAGGATTGTTTATCCTACCTTATTGGTCTCTCACGTCACAACAGCATGGACTACGAGGAATTGTTGGGAGTCAATCACGTTGTTCGAGCGTGTGGAAAAGGAAGCTGGCAAGGCGCGTGAAGCCGAGAAGGAGTTACGCCTCTTAAAGTTGCGATCAGCAGACGCGTCTAACGTAAGAGATGATGAGAGTAGGTCATCCGTATCAGTAGAACAGGAGCTTTCCAGAGCAAAGAGCGTTTGTCCGCGGAAGCTAATGGCTCCCTTTGATGTTAAAAGGGATCATCTAGATGCTTATCTGCACCGTTTTGAAGGAATAGCTGTGGGTCAAAGATGGGAGAGACGTGAGTGGGCGATAACACTATGTCTATGTTTAGTAGGCGAAGCCTTGAGTGTGTTTAGAAGAATGCCCGCGTCCGAGTCGATGGACTACGACAAGGTCAAAAAGGCTTTGATTCAGCGATTCAGGTTAACAGCTCAAGGATTTCGAGAAAGATTTCAAAAATCTAAACCCGAAGACACAGGGGCAGGTAAACAATTTGTTTGTAGATGAAGAAACTATTTCGAGAGATGGATAGAAATGTCCGACACAGAGAAGACATATGAAGGTGACCGAGATAGAATCGTGATTGAGCAATTCGTGACTTGTTGTAGTCCATTCCTCAGTGTGTTCCTTAAAGAACGAGCATTGAAGCGGCTTGACGACTATGCTTAGTGTGCTGATCAATTTCTTGAAGCGCAAGGCTCCAACAACTTAAGTAAAAGAAAGGAAAATCCCTATAAAATGGACGGTGGTTAAAACCAAGCAATGGCGGGTGCTATACCAAAAATGCTGAGGTGTTTCTTGTGTAACCGTGTCGGTCATCGTGTCCTTCACTGTCCTCTCGGAGGAGACAACAGTAAGATGCAGGTGTTTTGCGAACACTGTAAACGGAAAAGGCATCGCACCAAAGATTGCCGACTACGGAACAAGGGCCAAGCTGCTTGTGTAGTCGCGATGAAGAAAGAAGTACCACGCATGATAGAGTCGGACAACAAGCTCCTGATAACAGATGTGTCAAAGACAACAAGAAGAGAGACAGCACTCAGCAAAGGGATGAAACAGCGCATCTACCGGTTGTCTATGGAGAGTTGTACGGGACGCAATACACGGTGCTTGGAGATAGCGGCACGTACAGAGCCTTGGTGAGACAGAGTTTGGTGCATGAAGAGGACATGATAGATGAAACGTCGTCTGTTATAGTGGTTGACAGCCAGTGCGATGCTTACCGGAAGCCAATATACAGGTGTCAGCACCTTATTACAGCGGTTGGATTACAGTCAAGTGCCTCGAGGAACCATTCTACCACCTCATATTGGGTAATCTACCAGGCGTCAGGAAAGTGGATGAGCCTGATCCAACGTGAAGGAGTACAGGCGCAAGAGCAACAGCACTGCCTCAGAGGGAGTAGGAAGTACATGGCGAATATAAGGAAGACGATGAAGCAATGAAGATTGGGGGTGGAGAACCTGCCCAAGCAGTATATTTGGCTGTGACGACAAGATCTTGCCAAAAAAAGACACACCGGCCGTAGCTGCGCTGAAAGTGCCTGCAGTCGAGGTACTAAAGGTCACGCCGCAAGAGTTTCCTGAAATCCAAAATGAAGAAAGGTGCATTCAAGCATGCTTTGACAAACAAGAAAATAAAACTCCAAAAAGAAAAGGTAGGACTGTTCACGAGTGTCAGCGACTAAATGGACTTTGTATAGGAGATGCCGGTTTGCGTCAGGAAGGGAAGCTTTGCAGTTGCTCGTACCAAAGGATCTACGAGAAGGGGTACTTACTTTGGCACACGTCAGCATTATGGCAGGCCATCAGGGCATACGAAGGACGGTTGCGAAGATCACTGAGGATTTCTTTTGGCCGGGTCTACAGAGCGAAGCGAAGAGATACGTGAAGTCTTGTGACGTCTGCCAGAGGACGTTTCCTAAACGACGAATTGGCCGGTCACCCTTTGGAAACATGCCAATCATTGAAGTACCATTCCAGAAAGTAGCAATGGATACCATAGGTCTGACTAGGCCGGCTTCTACCAAAGGAAACCGATATGTTCTCACGATGGTTGACATGGCGACAAGATATCCAGAAGCCATCGCCCTGAAAAATATAGCTGAAATGCATGTCATGACAATCTATCTGTTACTGTAATCAGTATAACACGAAAGTAAGTAGTTGAATGTTTACCGTATATCGATATAAGAGAGCTTGTTCAAATGATATTGGTGTCTGACCGGTACATCACTGTTTAATGTGGATGCACCCACGTTGACGCTTGGTGACACATCTCCATCCCGACAACTAACGTCCATGATGAATGAGTGACAGACAGAACTTCGCTAATTAGTCGCAGAACTTAAGGTAAGGTTTCCATGTTAAATAGTTACTAAATGCAACCCCGCGACTAGAGGAAAACGCGACGCGCGTCATGTCTACCCTCTAGACTCGCCGCGTTTTCTCTCGCACCAAGTGCCCTTTGATCGCTTCAATTTTTCCACTTTGTTTTTCTACCTACACTCTAAAGAAAAAGGGTGTTAAAAGGATGTGTGGTACGTCCTTTTGCGGACTAATGGGGCTGCCACAACCATTAATGAATTCAAGGAGATACGGCATCGGGTCTAACCGTGAGTCCCCACAGATCAGCTCAATGGACTAAGAAGTAGTGCTGATATTTACACCTTACCGGGCAACTGTTTGTCCCCAGAGTTGCACCTCGCCAGATGAACGGTCGGTCCACTCAAGTGCTCCATGCGGATGATCTTTTACATGCGAAGCAGCTTTTGCTCGAGGCTGTGTCCGTTGTTCCGTTGGCCACCGTCCGCTTTCTACCACCTAGCATAGCCATCTGAGCGCGCGCTCGCGCCAAAGTGAAGTCACTTCCTCTTGTTCTTCGACCGCCTTGATTATAATACGTGCAAAGCACTTTAGGGGCCCGGGCTGCCGTATGCTGTCCTAGCTTAGCGTAACGCAGACAAAACCATGTGTGCTGGCACGCGCTAACGCGTTAGGGCCTGTGTAAGGGCTCTAGTAAGACGCTGTGGCCTCTCTTCTTACATTCTCTCAGCAATCACGTGATGACGTCGGGGAAGGAGATTCTGCAGACGCGGGATACACCCGCGTGGCGTCCTCCAACAAGAGTTCGGAACGAGTAACAGCAACTACAGTGAATTCATGGTCTGCTTCACTTGCAAGGAAGCGTTAACATTGGGCAAGATGCCCGTGATGAACGGAACTTTAAGTCGACACATGCGCTGCTTCCCATCCCCACATGGTTTCCTTTAGTGGGAGATGGTGTAATCTTTTTTATCCTCGGTTAAGATGACCCGTTAATCCCCAGGGATTATTTTCTACAGTTACTCTACGCAAGGCTTAATACTTTTTTGCGTGTTTTTTTTTCTGCGATAAGCAACAAATGGTGCGGAAAAAACATGCGCAAAATATTTAGCCATGCGTGCTTGAATGCTTTCGCAGTCATTGAGACAACAAAATAGAAAAAGCAGACAGTGAAACGTTTTATTTTTCTATATACAAAAGAAGTTTCTGCTTTCTTTCAGTACATTCTTTCAGTTCAGTAGCTGTTGGGACAGTTGGTGCATTATGAACTTGAAAATGGGGTACCAGCGAAAACACAAAAAACACGTACACAAGAAGAAGGCGTTACACACGGACGAACACTGGACCTTCACGTGTGCTTTATTGGAAACTGCATGCGTGAGAAGCCTTGTGCGGCAATGCAATTTCCAATAAAGCACAGTTGAAAGTCCAGCGTTCGTCCGTGTGTAACGCCTTATTCTTGTTTACGTGTTTTCTGTGTTTTCACTGGTACCCCATTTTCAAGTTCATTTTCAAATGTCCAATACAGGTCCAACTGCATTGTCATATCTCGTGCAGTCCTTTATGTGAAGCCGCTCTAACGGAAGCGATAAATTTCTGGCATTGCACGCGCCATCGCACATTACAGTCCGCACGTTGTGGAAAACGGCTGCGTCGTGCAAAGCACAAACATATTGCAAAAAAAAATGAGGGACGGTTAAGCTTCGCCTTTAAGAGTTGAACGCGATAGCGAAATCCGGCCCCTAGTGCGCACATCAACCACTAAGTCCATACTTATTTATGTGTGTTGTTACACACAACTACACGCACACAGACACACACACACCCGCGCGCGATGTACTTATAGTAATAGTACAAGTATTCGATCTAAAGCACTTCCCTGTGCTAGAGTCGAGACATGTTTCTCAAACTTCTTCACAGATGGCAGCCCATTATCTAATGTTTGCTGTTTGCTTGATATGTTTTCCGCTAGATCGACATAGTTGTCCATTTTTCAGCTGTTTGCAAGTTTGTGTGTGTTTGTTTTTAGCGGCGATGGGTGCACTATCCCGGCTTTTTTCGAAGCATGGCGCCGCGCAAAAGAACGTAGTTTGATGGCCTCGACAATGCGCCTACAAATTGCCGAATGAGCTCATTTTCGCCGTGACACCTGCCGAACAAAATGCGTTAAGGAGACTCCTTCCACTACATGACATTTATGTGGTGTATTTTTTCCAAAGCAGTTGCAAGTAACGTCGTGGCTTTGTGGTAGGACACCGGCTTGCCACGCAAACGGCCATGGTTCGATCCTCAATGGGACCGAAGACTTTTATTATTTACTTTATTTGCATCTTTCTCGAGTTTTCGGTCACGGACAATTTTTCAGTCACCAGCGACGTCGTCACAGACGCCGTTACCGACGCCGACGGCGGAATTTCAGCGAAACGAGCTTTCTAATGCTATCGCGATAATAGATAGCCACACTTGACAGAGAGGATGAAGTTGCACGCACGTAACATATACGTGGAAGGTGAAATAAAAACACGTCTAAAATTTGGCATGCATATAATTTCACCGTGATTGCATACATAATCAAAGACTCATTTCGAGCTACATAGTGCAACATCTCTAGTGCAGCAGCCGCAGCTATCACGACAACGCGCTGCCAACGTTTCGGCGAGTTTTCTGCGAGTGGCGTCGTCCAGCTCGAACAAGCCCGCCATCCGCCGCTGCCGTCAGGGAAACGACCGTCGATCGAAGGGCTGTAGAGCGAACGAAAGCCAGACCACCGCTACGAACGGCGGATAACTGCTTGCAAGGGTGCGACGGGGAGGTCGATCGGTCATGGCGGCCAATTTCCGAAATGTACCAAGCACAGATATAGTCGGTTAAAGCCCCCGTCAGCCCATGTGGCGTATTCTGGGCGCATGACATACAATCGAGACCGTTGTCGGCCACCGAAATGCGCTTTGGACGAGTCACAGCGCAGCGGCGAGGCCTCTTGCCCAATAACGCCTGCTCGCTGCTAATCATCGCCGCGAACCATCCGTGAGCGCCCTTACGGGGGCCGACGGCAATGGCGGCCACTCTCCAGGCGGTCTCGAAGCACCGGCGAGTGGACGCGCAAATCGGAACTCGCGGTACATTCGTGCGCGGCATTGGGAACCAAAGCTCACGTTTGGAAGCGGTGCTTGCACGGCCGACCTAAGCGTCATTTTGGGCACACGCTGCCCGCGAAGGCGGTTTGTCGGCAAATTTGGCAGCTGTGGCGGCAAGAATACGTGCGCGCTTGCGCTCCTCATTTGGTCGAGCACTGCTGGTCAGCAATAATTATATTGTGACGCACCACAGGTGCAATCCGAAAGCTCTGCGCGTGCGCGGAAGCGGGAGCGGCAGTGTTGTGGTCGTGGACATTCCCACTTGCGATAAGAGCAGCGGTGCCGCTCCACGTTGCTTTAGAAGCCTATCCAACACGACGAGTAACGGCACACTTCATTCTGCCGTTACTCCTCGAACAGTCTATCCACCTGTGTCCACGACGCAGCGTCCACGTCGTTTCTTTGCGTTCCTGTCCCTTCGGCGCGCTATAGGTGTTAAGTCTGTTCGATCATCGCGAGCGCCCATTGGGCTCCGTTACTCCTTTTAGATGCGAAGTCACACGGCGTGGTAATCCGCACGCGGCGTAGTAGTCCGCACTCACACTACGCATGCGCAACTCTCCTCCTTCCCTCTCTCCAACAGCTGCGTGTTACTCTCTCCACTTCTCTACCAGCACCTGCTTGCGCTTCTCCTGCGTTCTCGCTTCTGCTCTCACGGCGCACACGCTACTCTCCTCCTGTAGCCTCCTCTCCTTCAAATAGTATAGCGCTGCGCGCGTTCAGTCCAGCGCTTGCCTCGGTTCGCTCCTCTGAAATGCGGGCTGGACATGCCGAAATTCTCTCCTGCGCAGCGCCGCGATGAGGGCCAGCGCATGCGCATCCCCTCCCCCTCTCTCTCCTCTCCTACGCTGCCTCTCTGTCGCGCGCCTGTTGACGTTCCCCGCACGCCCAGTGAGAATTAACGGCCAGGCTAGAGGGAAGACACGACGCGCGTAGTGTTCGTCTTCGCGTTCCACGACTCGAGGTCGGTAGCATGCCCAGCGAACGCCATCAGAACGCGATCGTGATAGTGCTCTGGCTTCGCATCGCCTCATGGTCCCCTTTAGCGGGAGATGGTGTAATTTCTTTCGAGTACTTTTCGTTTAGATATTGTACGTAACATAAAATACCAGATAATCACATGCTCCTTCTTGGCGTTAAAAGTATGCTCTAATTTACTCTACCGACCTAATACGTCGTCATGGTGGACTGCAAGTAAACATGAAATGATCTGTTTTGCTTTGTGCGAAAAGATTTTTTTTTGCACGATAAGGTGTCCCACTCTTCGCCACTCATTCTTCCATTCTATGGTAGTAGTACCTGCGTTATCTGTGTTAAAGGGACCCTGAAACGGTTTTTTGAAGTTTTGTCAGCGTTTAGTCAGGAGTATCCCCAAATCATTCCCACCAGAAATTAAGTGACGCACTGTGTACCAAGGCCGCTACGGAATTTACATTTATACACTGCTCCTCACCACTGCTTTGCACCCTCAACTCACAGACACCCTGACATCGCCGGCGATCTCAGCGCTCTCATGAGCGCACTCGACGGTTTGAGCTTCGCCCAGCCATGGCCTCAGATATTGTGCGCCGACGGGTTGCGCGCAATCTCGGAGGCCCAACAAAGACGAAGCTCGCGGAGTGGTTGATATCTGCTCCGACAGGTGCCGCCACACTACCAGCAGATCTTATTTTATTCTCCTGTACGGCGACAATCTGCAAAAGCATGCGGACAAACAAAAATAATTCGAGAACAATCACCGATAAGCGTAAACTCGGGCAATGTGGTTGTGTCTTCAGGGGTGAAGTTACAGCCACAAAAACGTGGATCATGGCGTTGAACGGATAGCGAGAGCGCGACGCTCATTGCAGCGACGAGCTGAAGGGATTCCGCTCGCCAGATGCCTCACGAACATTGCACGATGTCGCAGCTTTACAATGTGGTACACAACACGGCTAGGGCAATTAATTATGTCCAAGAAAAGAAACCTCGAGACAAACACTGTCGCTCAGCTCACGTTAACACGGAGTACGTTGTAACACAGGCAGACGATGCTCGCTGCCCGCAGGAGGTTCAGTGACGTGTACTGGACATATCAAATCAGATCAGCCGCCTGCGTGACGTCGCGCTTCCAATACGACGCGCACTGGAAGTGGGCGGTTTGAAAACGCGTTTGGCTGAGCCGCTGTGATCGGCGGCGATTCGCAGCTTTAAAGCCTTGTAATAAATTACACAGTTTACGCACAGAGCTTAAATCGGTCTGTAAATGATCCTTAGGACTTGCTCTACCGGCTCAATGTGGTCGTACAAAATCGTCAAAACCGTTTCAGGGTCCCTTTAACCAGCCTTTGTTTGTAGATGTGTCTTCTTAAGCGAGGATCCCTCTGTAGTCACTTCATATTCAGACCACCATCAGCATATATTACCTAACACGCAGTCTCGCTGGGCATGACGATTGACTTCCGACAGCAAGATCGTAGGCGAAAACGGACAGTTCAGCGGCAATTGTTCAGTGTATACTTTAACGTTCACAAGCGCACATGCGTCTTTCCCTATTAGTTGAACTATACTTTCTTTATTTCTTTACTTTTGCTTTGAATTTAGGGTCAACTATGTTCAACCTTTTTTTTTCCAGCAACACAAAGATAAGTAGAATAGCCTAGTTGCTATCTCGTCAACCTTCCTACAGAAAGCAAGTTGATGATGAAGCGATACTGTTGATTGGTGCAAGGGCCAAGGTAGGTCAAGAGCGCCACGCACGCAGTAAGCGAGTTAGAAGAGAATAATTTTCGGCTGCAATGGTTGGCACAGCATGGTGCATTCCTGTGGATACGTAATACGAGTTTTATTGTGTACCATACGTGGAGTGCAACTGTACAAAGTATAGAAGGTCTCATTTATTCAGCAGTTTTCTGCGATGCAGTGCCTCATCACCAGCACGTGCGAAATATTTCTTCGAACTGCTTCGTCTCATGCTTTAGGAACAACAAACGGCAAAATACACGGCTCGCAGTGACAGAGCTGTTGGTTCGCATGTGGTCCTTGCTACTGACTCGCCGCCTTGGGTAATAACACGTCGGGTACACCTCTGGCGAGAATTAAGGCTGCAGCCTTAAGTAACTCATTGTGCAGTGAACTTGAGCGTGGCCTTGTAAAAAAACACGATGATTCAGAGTTAGCAAATATGCTCAGTTAAGTTCCTTTCACAAGTGACTCGAGGTGCGGGTTTATTTCGTCTTCGCGGCGACAGCGCGACTAAATAAATCAGAAAGCGCCGTTCAAGTGATAAAAAAATGCAAGGTAAAATATCTGCACGACGTGGGTTTCGACTTCGACTCTTCTTAGACGAATACGTGACCCTGTGAGTTGTTCTCATAAGAACAAGTTTAGTGCAAGAGTCCTTCAAGAATGGTCACTCAAACGCGAGGATTGCAGGAAAAGTAGGAGAACGGCTGCCGTCCTGCCGTACTTCCTGTTAATGCAAGTCTGTTTTGTGCCATTTTTTAACGCGAATTCACTCTACCCCTCCACTCGACATCTCGCAGTATCAGGAGGAAGTCTGAGCTTCAGCTGTGACTTATGGCGAGCAGGTTTTGATTCTTTTGAACCTCTTTCTCAGTGGAGGAATGGGCAGACATGTCTACGCAATCAGCAACGAAAAAGTCTGCATTACCCCTACTTTCGGACAAAGACTACCTGTCATTCAGCGATTTTCGATTAAAGAAAACAAAGGAATTATATGTAGAGTTTCGTCATTGTTATATATATGAGGCTTCGCCGTTAAAATAAATGCACATGAGGAGGAAAACTCTAGTCTAACCAGATGGAGCTAGAAGGTCTTCAGGATACTGTACGCTAGCAGTCTCGTATTTCATTGGCTCCATTAGCGGTGGACGCACAGGGATGTGAAATTCGTTCTCTATGGTTGAAGTCTGGCAGAATGTTCAACATGTTTCTTGTTATATATTTTCTTAGAAGCGCGCATTGTATTATTGCAGTTTCCCTAAAATTGCGTCTAGCGTTTGCATGAGTTTGCAGAAATAGGAAGAAAGAGAAAAAGTGAATGCTGATTTAGGAGCTACATCTGAGATAATCGGGTTTTCCCGGAGTTATTATCGCCATCAAGGCTCTCGATGAACAAGAGGAAGAAGACTTCTCTATCGCGCGAGCGCGCGCATGCTAATTTTGGCTATGCTATATGTGGTTCTGCCTGCGTTATTGTCTTCATAGAGGCGCTCGAAGAACAAGAGGAAGAAGACCTCTCTTCCACGCGAGCGCGCATGCTACAGTTGGCTATGCTATATGTGGTTTTGCCTGAGTTAATCTCATCATCAAGGCGCTCGAAGAACAAGAGGAAGAAGACCTCTCTTCCACGCGAGCGCGCTCATGCTACAGTTGGCTATGCTATATGTGGTTTTGCCTGAGTTAATCTCATCGTCAAGGCGCTCGAAGAACAAGAGGAAGAAGACTTCTCTTCCACGCGAGCGCGCTCATGCTACAGTTGGCTATGCTATATGTGGTTTTGCCTGAGTTAATCTCATCATCAAGGCGCTCGAAGAACAAGAGGAAGAAGACCTCTCTTCCACGCGAGCGCGCTCATGCTACAGTTGGCTATGCTATATGTGGTTTTGCCTGAGTTAATCTCATCATCAAGGCGCTCGAAGAACAAGAGGAAGAAGACCTCTCTTCCACGCGAGCGCGCTCATGCTACAGTTGGCTATGCTATATGTGGTTTTGCCTGAGTTAATCTCATCATCAAGGCGCTCGAAGAACAAGAGGAAGAAGACCTCTCTTCCACGCGAGCGCGCTCATGCTACAGTTGGCTATGCTATATGTGGTTTTGCCTGAGTTAATCTCATCATCAAGGCGCTCGAAGAACAAGAGGAAGAAGACCTCTCTTCCACGCGAGCGCGCTCATGCTACAGTTGGCTATGCTATATGTGGTTTTGCCTGAGTTAATCTCATCATCAAGGCGCTCGAAGAACAAGAGGAAGAAGACTTCTCTTCCACGCGAGCGCGCTCATGCTACAGTTGGCTATGCTATATGTGGTTTTGCCTGAGTTAATCTCATCATCAAGGCGCTCGAAGAACAAGAGGAAGAAGACTCCTCTTCCACGCGAGCGCGCTCATGCTACAGTTGGCTATGCTATATGTGGTTTTGCCTGAGTTAATCTCATCATCAAGGCGCTCGAAGAACAAGAGGAAGAAGACCTCTCTTCCACGCGAGCGCGCTCATGCTACAGTTGGCTATGCTATATGTGGTTTTGCCTGAGTTAATCTCATCATCAAGGCGCTCGAAGAACAAGAGGAAGAAGACCTCTCTTCCACGCGAGCGCGCTCATGCTACAGTTGGCTATGCTATATGTGGTTTTGCCTGAGTTAATCTCATCATCAAGGCGCTCGAAGAACAAGAGGAAGAAGACTTCTCTTCCACGCGAGCGCGCTCATGCTACAGTTGGCTATGCTATATGTGGTTTTGCCTGAGTTAATCTCATCATCAAGGCGCTCGAAGAACAAGAGGAAGAAGACTTCTCTTCCACGCGAGCGCGCTCATGCTACAGTTGGCTATGCTATATGTGGTTTTGCCTGAGTTAATCTCATCATCAAGGCGCTCGAAGAACAAGAGGAAGAAGACTTCTCTTCCACGCGAGCGCGCTCATGCTACAGTTGGCTATGCTATATGTGGTTTTGCCTGAGTTAATCTCATCATCAAGGCGCTCGAAGAACAAGAGGAAGAAGACTTCTCTTCCACGCGAGCGCGCTCATGCTACAGTTGGCTATGCTATATGTGGTTTTGCCTGAGTTAATCTCATCATCAAGGCGCTCGAAGAACAAGAGGAAGAAGACTTCTCTTCCACGCGAGCGCGCTCATGCTACAGTTGGCTATGCTATATGTGGTTTTGCCTGAGTTAATCTCATCATCAAGGCGCTCGAAGAACAAGAGGAAGAAGACTTCTCTTCCACGCGAGCGCGCTCATGCTACAGTTGGCTATGCTATATGTGGTTTTGCCTGAGTTAATATTATCATCAAGGCGCTCGAAGAACAAGAGGAAGAAGACTTCTCTTCCACGCGAGCGCGCTCATGCTACAGTTGGCTATGCTATATGTGGTTTTGCCTGAGTTAATCTCATCATCAAGGCGCTCGAAGAACAAGAGGAAGAAGACTTCTCTTCCACGCGAGCGCGCTCATGCTACAGTTGGCTATGCTATATGTGGTTTTGCCTGAGTTAATCTCATCATCAAGGCGCTCGAAGAACAAGAGGAAGAAGACTTCTCTTCCACGCGAGCGCGCTCATGCTACAGTTGGCAATGCTATATGTGGTTTTGCCTGAGTTAATCTCATCATCAAGGCGCTCGAAGAACAAGAGGCAGAAAACTTCTCTTTCGCGCGAGCTGCGCCTGTAGCGGTCACCTCAGGAACGAAGGTTACGCTTACGACGCGGGACATTGCCCCAACTTAAGAACATGGCGAGCCAGCTCCTCAAAAAAGCAACGCATAGCCATGTATACCACAGTATAGCAAGGGGTTTGGAAAGGGAAGTGAGGATGAGTGGTTTTAGGGTGAGGAAAGGGAAAAGGAGGACGGGAAGGCCACGGGATTAGCTGTTTCCATAATATTCGCAGTACTCGTGCGCAGCTTCCCCTGTGGTTTTCTAAGGCGAAAACCTCAGATGCCCCACCAAACACGAAAATTGACCGTCTACGACTTGTGCGAGATTTGGTGAGACCTGACAATATATCGCGAGACCAGCATCGGTGTTACCAGGACTGATACGAATACAAAAGTTATGAAAGTCGGCCATAATTAACGTGATACTCTAAGGAATGTGTGCGTGTGCAGTCGGTGTGCCAAATGTCTCATGACCTAAATGTGAGTGTGGCTATTATTATTGAGCCAGAAAAGAGGCTCCCACTTTTCCTTTACACCTCCCAAACAAGCCCGTCAGTTCGTGCAGAATTCCGCGGCGATCACATTTTGCGAATATCACAGCGCTGCGGGCCGCGCATCCGCTCCATTTCGAACAAGACTTCCCGCGCCTTTCTCCAACGCCCGTCCTATTCTCCTCGTACGCGAAGTGACGTAATCTTGTTCATGGGCAACATTACGCAGCACCGACTTTATCAATTAGTCATTTGCCCCAATAAAGGGCGCCTTGGTCTTGCGGTGATGCATTTTTGTCCACTTTGACTGCGCATTATGAATTTTCATTTTCCTGTGTTGCCCACTGCCGTTTTTGTAGAGCCTGGAGACTGCTGGGAGAAGTGGTACTGCCGGAACGAAAGCCTCCGAGATGAAGAATTGTCTCGCGACTTCTCCGCTAGTGGAAGGGTGATAACCTCGCCATTGCCTCGTATCCCTCGCATCACGCTTTCTCCCTGCACCGCTATGACATCAGCGACACCTGGACGAAGCCTTGCTCGATCGTTGGCTGCACCCCGTGAACGTAACCGCTGACGTTGTGTTAGGTTCCGGAAGTAGGCGTAGTCACGACAAAGGGCTACGCCTCCCCCCTCCGCTGCTGAGAAGGTTGGGAAGGCCGAGAGAGAAACCGAAACCAGCCGAAGCGGGTCGTTCTATTTCTTGTAACATTCTTATCACAGTATTTATTCACAAAGCCCTTGCGGCAACATGTTCACATCCTACAGGTGCGTAGTTATGCTCAATCAGAAATTTTGGATCAAGCGGTTGTTTAATGGCTTTTGAGTCTGCTCTGCCATCATTCATAACAATATGACCGAGGTTAATATTTACCGAGCAAACGCAACTTGATATCCGCTCCTGGTCAGCTCAGAACACAGAGAGCGCTAGTCTAGAACTGTTTCATTGTTTTGTTTTCAGGTTCTTTTTCCGCTGCAGAGCAAATGCAGAAGCCAACCGCAGAAGCAGCTGTTCCAGCTAGGTCAGGCTATTCACGCTATGCTATGAATATTTAGTCGCTTACTCTAAAGGCTCTCCACTATTTGAAGCAAAGTTTAGCTCTCCTGTATCTAGACTGTTTACTTATCCTTTAAATGTGCACTTCCGCTAATAACTTTGCAGCTTTCTGCTTGATTTCCCAATTCCAGATTACTACCACCATGTGCACTTTGATCGCTTCAAATTTTTCCCTGGTTTTTTGTACCAATACGTACCTTCAAATACCAGATATTAACATGCTCCATCTTGGCGTTAAAATTATGCATAGTTTACACTATAGACTTTATACGTCGTCATCGTAGACTGCTAGTAAACGTGAACTGAACTGTTTTGCTTTGTGTGTAAACATTTATTTGCACGATAAGGTGATGATGATGATGATCAAAACTTTATTTCTCCCAAAAGAGGGGACTGACCCAGAGATCGGTTACGCTGCTTGGAGTAGGTCTCCCGCTGCGTCACTCCGCATTTTTCAATTTAGGGGTAGTTGTCCCTACGTTATCTATGCTAACGAGCCTTTGTTTGTAGATGTGTCTTGTTAAGCGAGGATCCCATTAGATTCATTTAATATTCACACCATGATCTGCATATTGTCTGTAAATAATTACTCTACGATACACCTACAATAAATAGGAACCGAAACAAAGCAGTCTTGAGATGATCCGGATGACGAACATGATGCAGCTTTCATTAGAGTTTCTTTTACGAGACGCATTTCACCTACCGTACAGTCTCGCTGTTTATTAAGATGTCCTGCCGACAAGAATGTCGGGGAAAATATGCACAGTTCAATGGCAGTTGTTGACTTTACACCCAAACCTTCACAGTACGCATGTTTCGTTCTCTATTTGTTTCACTTTGGTATTTTATTTCTTCACCTGAATATTTACTTTACGGTATCCATTGATCTACAATTTGTCCTGCAGAACACAAAAAAGTGGAGCAGCCGAGTTTGCTTATACCTCAGATTCTTAACAGCTAACAAGTTTGAACAGAATATGTTGTGGGTGTAATCCTATATGGAGCAGGTGCATTCCTGTGGGTACGTTTTGCAAAAAATTATTGTGCACTATACGTGGAGTAGGCTATTTACAAACCGTAGACGGTCAAAGTAATCGAGCAGTTGTCCACGACGCAGTACATCATAATCATCCCGTACGAAATTTTTCTTCGAATAACTGGCTCCGAACAAAGATTTCGAATCTTTTGGAATATTTGGAATCTTGTAACGTTTGTTCACACTTCAAGGATATCAAGCGGCAAATTGCGGGGCTCGAATTGACGGAGCTGTACGCTCGTTAGCGGTCATCGGTAGTATCTAGCTGGTTTGGTTTATCAATATAACACGTCCGGCACAGCACTGGCCAGATAATAAAGCTAATACCTTAAGTAAAGTATCATGTACTGACCTTAAGCATGACATTGTAAAGAACACGGTGATTCATAGAGAAGCGAAAACTCCGAGCGAAGCGTCTCTTAAGCGTTCGTCGAGGTGCGCGTTGATTTCACCTTCGCGGCATCCATGCGACTAAACAAACAAAAAACCAGTGTCCGCCTGATAGAAAATGCTAGACAATGCAGCTACACCACGTGGCTTTAGATTTTGAGTATTCTTATACGAATACATAAAAGCCCCCATGAGTTTTAAATGCGAATGCATTTCTTAGTCGGGCTATGTAAGGCATCCGGCGTTGTCCGCTCACCTCTCCGCTCTCACTTCCTCTCCCATAGCAACATCTGCGGGCGCGCGCGCTTATCCTCGCCCCTAGCAACCGGAGCAGGTGGTGCGGGCGGAGTAGCGGAGAGTGAGTGGAGAGGAGGAGCAGGCTCTGGCGTGTGTGGAGAGAGGGTAGGTGCAGTGCTTCGCCGCTCCTTCTCTCGCCGTTCGCTCTCTCTCCTCCCTGCGCCACCGCCTCAATGCAGTGCGTTTGAAACGCGTTCGTAGCGTTTGTGCTGCCTTGGTACAGCCTGAAAACAGCGTTCTAAACGTTCTAAACGTGTTTGTGCTGCATTGGAGGCGGTGGAAACATCTCTGAGGTGATTACGAACGCACGTAGGAAGCGTTCGTTGAAAGAGGCGCCCAAAAGGGAGACACTTGAGCGCGTCGATGTGTCCAGGTTTACGCCATTAAAATTACTACGCCGTGTACTCTCGGCGCAAAAAATGCATTCGCATTTCCTCACGATTCCCTTCGGGAGGTGGGGGCATTTTCTTTATGTCATCAAAGCATGTTTGTTGTGAGATTCCTTTATTATTCCTCACTCTAACGCTGGGATAGCAGGAAAAGTACGAAGACTACTGCCGTCCTTTCGTTTGTAATAATAAATGTAACTCCCTTTTGCGCCATTCCGTTTAGTGCAAATTCACTTCTACCCTACCAATTGAGATTTCGCATATGAGGAGAACACTCCGCTTCAACTGCAATCTGTGGCAAGGAAGTCATAATTCTTCGCAAAACTCCCTGATTACCAAGGGAATGGATAGGCGTGTCAACGCAATAATCAAGAAAAACTTCAGCTACACCACGTTTTGGGAACTACTAGCTCTCATCCAGTGCTCTTTGACTAAAAGGAAACAAATGAATTACATAAAGAACTTCGTCGTTTTTCTCTTTCTTAAACTTTGTACATAAAATAAATACATATGCGGAGGAAACCCTCCGTCAAACAAGAGGACGCACGAAGGCTCTTCAGAATGCTTCATGTCAGCAGCTCTGTATTAAAGTGTGGCCATGAGCGTTATTTATCTGATATCACGTTTTCTTCGCAGAGTTATGGTGCCACTGTTTAAGGTGGTAGGCCACTCAAAAAAATTTTTTTTAGTAGCAGCCAGCGTTGAAATATCTTTTTCTTCAAAACGAGCATGTCCTATTTAACTAACCCAGCTATTTATAGAGCAAAATATTGACTACCTATTTTAGGGGCGAAGCTCTTTAAGGCGGCACCCATTCGTCCCTCGTAGTCGTCGTGGTCGTAGTAGTGAGTAACAAGTCTTACGCTTTGACCTCCAAGGTGGTGCCGGTGGGAGATTTCTCCTGTGCGTTGTTGAACAATAAAAAATTCGCAGCGTGCGCGTTAACTAAAAGCCGAATTCTTCTGTCTCTCATTCCCCATTAGCAGCCATTGGCATGTTCCAGTAGGAAACGTTAGTAGAAGTAGAAGTGTAAGTGTTAGCTAAAAGCCGACTTCTTCTGTCTCTCATTGCCATTAGCAGCCATTGTTTACCTCCAAGGTAGTGCCTGGTGAGATTTCTCCTGTGCGTGATTAAACAATAAAAATTTTGTTCAAAACGCCGTTGATTGATGAAATAAACCAACGAAAGACGCCAGATGTTTTGTAAAAGCAGAACGAAAGAACGCCAGATGTTTTTCTTAAAGTGTAGTAGTAGTAGTTGCATGTAGCCACCTCGCCCGATCGTCAACGGGCGAGGTGGACCGGCAACGGCGCGAGGACCCTGCCGTACGAGAGTTAAATCACACTAAAAGACATACTTTGCGGGCGATACACTCTAGTGAGCTTTCAACTTTTCGTCTTAATGTACATGATAAAGAAATTATTTCTACGAAAAACGCAAGGCACACCTTGAGCAATATGTTTGGTTTTGGGACGCTAAATGGAACCATGAGGCGATACGAAGCCGGAGCACTTGCACGATCGCGTTCCGTTGGCTTTCGTTGGGCATGCTACCGACCTCGCGTCGTGGAACGCGCGTCCTGTCTTCCCTCTAGCCTTGCCTTTAATTCGCACAGGGCGAGCGGGGAATGCGGTCGCTCTTGGCGCTCTTTCGCTCGGGAGCGGACTTCTTCCTTGCATTTCACCGATCACAAGTGATAATGAAGGGACCACGTAAACCAACAGTACAATAAAAGTTTGATGTTTAATATATACACGATGTTTCACACTCTTTATATTATGTACTGGGCGCATTTCACGGAAGAGTTTCACGGTTTACAGATGATTCCCTCCGTAGCTTCGCCCCACTCATCATCATTCACCCCGTGGATATGCTGTGATTTTTTGGGAGGGGATCATTGTCAAAAATAGCCTTAACAGTGGTAGTCACGCCAGCCACCATAATGGGTGGCTTAATTCAGTAAAGCTTTGGCATTTGCGTAACTAAAGGTTTGATCAATGCAATGAACTAGGATAACTATTATGCATCAAATCTCAAGGAAGTAATGTTAAAAAACAAAAAGACGGGGAAAACAGCCAATTTAGGTTGAAGCTGTTTGCAAAATGATCTGTGAATTTAAAAATATTCCATCAATTTCTTTTATTCTAGTTCATTCCACATATATATACGTTACAAACTGTTATACAAAATGTTAGTTCGAAGTACACACTGAGAAAAAAGTTATGGCAGTTGGCGTCAAATGACTTGGAGGAGGAGGAAATTCTGATTTTGAGAAAAACGTAAAGAAAGATTTCTGAGCTTGCAAGAGATGTGCGTCCCCCCTGTGCCCGTTTTTAGAGATTTAAAAACAATTAGAAAAACAAAGGCATATTTAATGACAACTTCTTATGTAACATTCTCAATAAAATTTATAAAGTATTTTGAATATCATTAATATAGACAAAACAACACTTTGGAAAAAACACAATGTGGTTTCGGCTTCACTATACGTGCATGGGGTATGGAAAACATGCTGTAACTTGCAAAGTATATGACGATAGGCGGATAATTTTTATTGCAACATATTTTTGAATGTTTGGGCGTGCACAAAAATTAAAAAACCAAAATCGACCTCGTGAAAAAATTCGACTTTTGAAGGTGGCCTACCACCTCAAATGTGTCTTGTTCTATAGTTTCTTAGCGCACAGTGTATGATATCAGTCTGCGTAAAATTGCCTCTAGCGTTTGCATAAGTTGACGCAATTTATCAGTATTTAGTGTATAAGCACCTCTAGCGCTTGCGTATACTTGTTCAATAAATTTCACGTTGTGGATAGCGTTTGCGTAAGTTATACTGACGCAATTTACAACTGGTTAATGCATTAATCTGGGTTAGTTGGTACTGATTGTATGCTTCCATATTGCTAGCGAACACGCACAGAGGACGACATGGAAAAAGATAGGAGGAGAGATAGGACCGCTAGACTTCAACTGATTTTTAATCGACATGAAGGGCACAATATATTTCTTTGCGCACACGCAGGTGCCACGTTACAGACAAAGTCTTCCCCCAAAAGGAAAGGAAAATAAAATTCTCCGCCGCCTATCGGTACCGCCAATTCGCACGTGGTTTCTTCTTACACAGATAGTCCCATTCTTCTTTCGACAACTCGATGGATGGAGTGCTGACACTTGTGTCACCCGCCTTGTGAATTTCGACAGCCTCTACTATTTCCCTCTTTCTCGGTTGCCCGCCAACGTACATCAAAGAAGTGGCGTCATATGCCGGGGCACAATCCTCGCACTCCTTGCAGTGCATCGCAAATAAACCACTCCCCGCTAGCGATCGAACAGCCGAACGATGCTCCCTGAGCCTTTCATTGACGCATCTGCCGTCTGGCCAATATACACCTTGCCATAAGCAAGTGGAAGTGTGTACACGACTCCTGTCCTACAAGCTGTAAACTTTCACAGGTGTTTCTTGGCACACCGCGGCTTCTAAGGTTCCCTCACAGTGGAACGTAGCCTCGCCAAAGGAGCCGTGAACAAGACACCAAGACCGGAATTTTGCGCCACTTTTTGGAGCCGGTTGGAAACGCCGTGGCGCGAAATTGCAGTCTTTGTGTCTTGTTTCATAGTAGTGCACAGTGTATTGTTGCAGTCTGCGTAAATATGCGTCTAGCGTTTGTATAAGTTATACTAACGCAATTTGTAAGTATTTAGTGCAGAAGTACCTCTAGCGCTTGCGTATACTGGTTCAATAAACTTATCTTTGTGTGGATGGTGTGGCGATCTAAAAGAACGAGTTATCTACTGTACGCACATGCTTTGAAACTCCCTGCGTGAAAGTTTGCTCGGATGAGGTTACTGCTCTTGTACGAAGTACTCTCAATTGCCGAACATTTTAACAGTGGAGTTCCTTAGGCTTGGCAAACCTCGGGTTCTCCTCGACAAGAAAATGTCATCATCATGAACGGCCTTGGGCGCGCAACGCAATAACTCCACGGGCGCGCGCTCTCCCTCTGGGCCGATTTGTCCACCGTGGGATGCACTACTCAGATGAGCGAGTGAACGATTACAGAGATACAGAGAAAGAAATCCAAGAAAAAGAAAAAAATATTCAAAGTCAAAGAAACAATGCACAGAAAGAGAAACAGATAGAAAAAACAGAGAGCAAAACAGAAAAAGAAAGAAAGAGGCAGACACAAAGGAAGAGAAAGAAAGAAATGGGGAGAGTGAGAAAAGAAGGAAGGCAAGAAAAAAAAGGTAAAAATAGAGAGAAAGAAAGAGATACAAAGAGAAATAAAGAAATATGAAGAAACAGAGGCAAAAAGAGATAATAATGCACAGAAAAAAGAGAGAGGAAGAAAGAAATAAACAATAAAGAAAAGCAAAGAAGGCCGCCCAGCTCCGGAATTGGTTCCCTCCTTAGGCAAGTATTCTGCGCAAACTTTCTGAAGCTGTTTAAGCCGGAGGTTGGGCCATCAGGTGTTCGCAGAAAAACCTCGCCGAGTGATGTCGTCAACATGTTAGCCTAGCAACGCGCTGGAGTAAGGAGAGGAGGAGTAGAGGAGAAGTTGAGAGAAGGGCAAGAAGAAATCAATAAAACTAAATAAAATTCCTCGGAGAGGCAGGATTCGAACCCGGGTTTTGACAGGCCGAAGGTGACTGTCGTAACCACTCGGATGTCCTGGCTCGCTAGCGGAACAGGCATTTCAGAACCATATGATTGATTTGCAATGAGCGAGAGAAGCAGAAAATGATAGAGAGAAAGAGAAAGGAAGAGAGTCGAAGAAGAGAGAAAAAAAACAAATAGAGACAACGAAAGAGAGAGTATCAAGTAGACACACAGAGAAAGAAAAAGTTAGCGAGAGAGAGAAATAAAGGAAGCATAGCGTAGCCATCTATTGCACGGTATAGCAATCGTGTGGGAAAGGGAAGTGAGGGTGAGGAGGATGGAAAGGTGGTGGTATGATTGTAAACCACAACATAGCAATATGCACTACAGTAGAGCAAGCGGGTGGGAAAGAGAAGTGAGGCCGAGGAGAAAAGGTCTCCAGCTTCGCTTTCTGCGCAGTTATCGCGCCACTAGTGTGTAGCTGCCACATATTTGCTAAGGCGAAAACCTTACATGCCTCATCAGACGCAAAAGTTTACCCTATACGCCGTCTGCGAGATTTCGTGAGACCTGACGATACATCATGAGACCAACGTCGGTGTCAGCAGGATTGGTGCAATATAAAACGAAGTGATATAGTCTGTCGAAAGTCACGTGATGCTTAAAAGAATGTACCTGTGCAGTTGGCGTACCAAAAGTCACAGGACCTCAATTTTAGCACGCTTATTATGAACAGTCCACTGTGCTCACAACAGCATAACCTATGTTACTGTTTACCGGGAAAACACACCTTCATTTCCACTTCTCGTCAGCTCAGGAGATTCGTATTTAGGCTATTCACAAGAAAGAAAAAAATGCGCAAAACGATGGAACACAGAGAGAGACGCACGGAGACTGCGCTGATTTCAAACTGTTATATTGCTTTGTGTTCACTCTTTTTTGCGCTGTTTGTTCTTTTACAAGTTTGAACCATCTCGCACAAGCAATCACTTCAGCTAGGTCAGGCTATTCGCACTCTACTAATACGAGTTAGACTTTTAGACTAACATTTGTTCGCTATTTTAGGCAAGCTTTAACCGTCATCTATCTGGACTGTTGATTTCTCTTTAAATGTGAACATCAGGAAATAATTTTGCGGCTTTATGATAGACTTTTAAATCTAGAATACGAGTACTAATTACAGTATGATCACTTCCACGTCTTTTTTGTACCTAAATGTAAAGATACTACTATAAATCCACAGGCTTGTTTTTAGCGCTAAAATTATGGTTTCACTTAAACTACTGGTTTAATTCTTCCTCATCCTGAAATACTAGTATACGTGAACGTAGCCGGTTTGTCTTGTGCGGAAACAACTTTTACGCGATAATGTGTGCAGCTGTATCGTTACGCATTCATCATTTTTACTGTACTTGTCCCTACAAAACTGCGTGTTCATTTGTTTTGCTAATAACATTATTATTTTTCCGTGTTCACCAGCCTTTCGTTCCAAATGATTTTTGTAAAGCGTGGGTCCCGTTGCGGTCATTTGATAGTGACGCCATCATCTGCATATTACCCCTAAGTAAGTACTATATCATACAGTTTCACTAAACGTAAATCACATCAAACCAGTCTGTAGAGGTGATGGGGACTGCTGACATTTTACGGGTTCCATAACAGTTTATTTTACCGGACACATTTTACCAAACTTAGTCTCGCTGGGCATGACGATGCACTTCCGACAAGAAGGTCGCAGGTGAAAAGGAAATGTTCAATTACAATAGTTCCCTTTCCAGTCTAACGTTCACAAGCACACATACTTCATTCTCTATTAGGTTCACTATGCTTGTTGATTTCTTTTCTTGTACTTTTAGGTTAGGGTTACCTTTGTTCTACTTATTTTGCTGAAAAAACGCCAGGCCTGCGCTAAAACCGCAGCACAGTCACAGCGAAAGCTGGAAGAGCGGCGTTTCTAGTGCCCGATGTAAGCTATCTTGGGGCTACAATGCAAGTACACTAGACAGGTACCCACTACGCCATAAATGACAATTTTTGTGAAGTTAGGAAGCACCTACTAAGCCTTTATTCGTCATCCTGCGGAGAAGCGAGGCACCAGCTACACGTCTGTAAGGCATTATGTGCACTTTTTTGAGGCGACGACTGATGACGATGAAGAATTATGGCTCAGCCCTTTGTAATGGGTTGGAAGCTTTAAAAGGCCCACCGGTTATGTAATTGGCATCGGGTGACGCCCGGTCGCTATTTCCCTCTCCCGTCATGCTGTAAAACATACGTTGACGTGGGAGAGAGACGGGGCGGGGGGGCGAAGAACTTTACTGAGACCCCGAGGAAATGGATCATGCGCTTATGGGCTTCCTTGGCAACCAATACAAGTGCACTTGCGAGGAACCCACTAGGCTATAAATCATTGTAATTTTACTGAGACCCCGAGGAAATGACTCATGCGCTTATGGGCTTCCTCGGCAACCAATACAAGTGCACTTGCGAGGAACCCACTACGCTATAAATCATTCTAATTTTTGAGAAGTAGGGCAGCAGGCACTGTGCCATTTTTCGTCATTCTACGGAGAGCATTGGTACCTGCTAAACGCATGTAAGGCATTATGGGCACTTTGTTGACGCTGTGCCTGATGACGATGAAGATTTATGGCAGAGCCCTTTGTAATGGGTTGGAAGCATTCAACAACCTACTCGTTGCGCAATTCCTATTGTGTGACGCCTGGTTACAGAATTCGCGTTGTGCAACGCTTGGTGCTTATTTTACTCTTCTACCACGCTACATTAGATATGCTAATGTGGTTCCTTCCCGACATGAAGCCTGTATAGAACCTTTTTGCAAAGCAGTTTCAAGCACCGGCATGGCTCAGAGGTTGAATACTGGGCTCCAACGCAGAGGGCCCAGGTTCGAACCTAGTTCCATCCGGGAATTTTTTTCTTATTTGGTTTTTTTTTCTTATTTCGAGCGATACTGGTTACGGACACCGGCGGCGGCGGCAGCGGCGGACAACTACGGCGCCAAAAACGGCCGGTGAAATGATCTCATAACAGCTTTCGCTGTAAAACATAGAGGAATGGAGTATCCTAGTTCCTTACTCTCCAACCTGTCTATAGAAAGCAAGTTGACGATGGCGCTGGGATACTATTGGTGCCAGGACCAACCAAGGGAGGCCAAAGAGTGTCATGCACGCAACGAGCATGCTAGCACAGAACAGCTGGCGGGTGCAGTGGTTAGCGCAGCGTTTACATTCCTGCGGGTCCGGAATAGGAAATTTACTGCGTAGCATACGTGGAGCGCACCTCTAAAAACTGTAGGCGATAAGAGTTATCCATCAGTTTTCAGCGACGCAGTACCTCACAATCAGCATGTGCGAAATCTTTATTGGAACTGCTTGGTGTCATACTTCAGGAACAAGAAACGGTAAAATGTACTGCTCGAATAAACTGAGATGTTGGTTCATAAGTGGTCATTGCTGCTGAGCCACCACCTTCGGTGACACTGCACCCTGCTTACCGTTGACAAGCTATTAAGGCGTTAGCCATAAAGCGGCCCTCCAACACTTTTTTTGAAGCGCCTGCATCGGTGCCGCTTGCATCAACGCGTAGTGGCGCTCGCCAGAACTCTTGCAGGCGGAAATGACAACACAGAGCGCTGGCCTGTGATTGGATAAATGTAACGTTAGAAGTGACCATTGCGTCGCATCAAAAAAGGAATTATATCGGGTTTCGTTTTTCTTCAGCATTTTTTTCACTAAACACCGAAAAGACTGCCGCTCTTAGACTTCTTTAGTTTTAAACCTGCAGCGCCGGGCAAAGAATGCGCCGAACGCCACGGCAATGGAGGAAACGCGCAGGGGACGCTCCAGGCGCTGTTGTTTGAAGAAACTGAAGGGAAAAAAATGTAAGAGCGTCGGTGTAGAAACCGTCGCAACAAGAAAAATCACTAAAACTACAAAACATGATAGAGGCGTTCGCGAGCTGCCTCGTTTTGCACGTGCGGTTCACTCTGCAAGCACCATATTGTTTCTCTCTATCGCAACGGTGTCCTCAATACGTTGGAAATAACGGGCAACATGATACACAAGCTTCCCGTACGTACGGTATTTCAGTTAGTTTCATAAGGGCACCATCAAACGTCACATGGCGAGTGAAACGTGGTCAGGTGACCCCGTAAAAATCAAGTTGAGGGTGGGCCTCCATTTTATTGTATTTTGAGTTTTCTAGGCAGAATAACTTCGGACTGCGCGCCCCTATCGCTGCCGTTCTTGCTGCACTAGTCTCTCCAGCCTTCAGTCTCCGCAACCCGCAACTAAAAAAATTTAAACATTGAGGTCTGGAAAAGTGTTAGAGGGCCCATTTATGTAACTCGTCATGCCCTGATCTTAAGCGTGGCGTTCTAAAAAACACGGTAATCCAGAGTGAAGCGAAAATTCCCAGCTAAGTTCCAGTCAAGCATCCCTCGAAGTGTGGATTTCTTTCATCTTCGGGGTGTTCGTGTCTCTAAAGAAACTAAAAAGCGGTGTTCGTGTGATACAAAATGCAAAGTAAAATAGTTACAGCGGGGCACTTTGCATTTCTAGTATTCTTAGACGAATATATTAAGGACCCTGTGAGTTTTTCTCATCAGAACAAGCTTAGTGTAAAAGGCCTTTATGAATATTCACTCGTACGCGAGGATAGCAAGAAAATTACGAAAAGGACTGCCTTCTTGTCATATGTTTCATTAAATGTAAGTCTCTTTTGTGCCATTTCGTTTAGTGTGAATTCACTCCTACCCCACAAATCGAGATTTCACAGATATCACAAGAAAGGCTGGGCTTCAGCTGGAACTTGCGGCAAGCAGGTTTTAATCCTTTTAAACCTATTTCTCAGCGGGCGAATGGTTAGGCATGTCTACGCAACAAGCAAAGAACAGGTTTAGTAACTCCCTCCGTTTCTTTGAAATACTACCTGTCATTCAGTGAGTTTTGATTAAAGGAAACAAAGGAATTATATAAGGAGCTTCGTTCTTGTTATCTACATTTACCTTCCTCCTTTAAATAAATATACTTGCGGACGAAATCTGCAGGCTAATCAGAGGAAGCACGAAGGATCTTCAGAACAGTCTATGTCAGCGCCTCCGCATGAAACTGGCTGCATGAGCGGTGATGGCATTCTTTTGACTGCGTTTTTTTTTTTTTTGGTGTCCTGGTGATTGGACAGCTGCGCGCAGCTCTCCCATAGTAGAGTAGTGAGTGCCTAGAATGGTTCACATTTTCTTCTAAACACAATGGTCTCCAAAGCGTTTAAAATTCGTTCTAAACACACGCATAATGCTTCGCTTTGAAGCCTTCGCCGTCAATCTCTCAGGTGGAGTTCTTGGAGTGATCTTTGAAAAAGAGAGCATTGCGTGCAGAACATTGGAAGGCGCGCTACCGAAAACGAGGGAGGTTATAAATAGGGCTTCGGAATACAAGCTGTTACTAGCTGCTAGGGCAGGCGTGGTGAAGACGCAGGCGTGCGCGTATGCCCATTATATCGCGCACGTTGCATTGTTGCCACGAAATTTCGTACAACGTCACTGGAGAGTATCGGAGCAATTATATGCGCACATAAACCTGCAAAGGTGAAGGCCATTTGCATCATACTGCCCACAGAGCACGCTGGTCTAGGTGTTCTGGATATTAACATAGGCGTGCGCACAGGGGTGGGGGGGCAGGGGGGCGCCCCCCCCCCCTAATCAACGAAGACGGGAGGGGCGCAAAATCTGCCCTGTACATTGACCCATCTAGTCTCCTAGGAGGGGGGGGGCGCAAAATCTGCCCCATACATTGACTTAGTAGGGTGGGGGGGGCGCCGCGATGAAACTTTGCCCACCCTGATGGGAAACCCTGCGCACGCCTAGTGATATTAAGATCTTCACTAGAGCGCTGGCAGAAAAAACAATTCCTAGGTTGTTCGCTGAACCGGAATACCAAGAAAAAGCTTTGTAATGTACTGCAAAAGTACTCTAAAGGATACGTTTACGAAAGAGAGCTACAGTGGACCGCAATCTTGGAGTCCACTATAGCTTCACAAGACTGTGTGCGACTTTAAATGCACGGTAGATCAAAAAGAGGAGGAGAAAGTATTTAAATAACTACCGTCTAGCTTTTGTATACCCAGGCAATTTACAGGTATTTAGTTGATTAGCGCCTCTAGCACTTGTGTGAACTTGTTCAATAAACTTTCCTTTGTGGCTAGTTGACAAACACTATCATAGATGTGAGGCGTCTTACTGCTGTCTCAAAATAGAGTACGAAGTACAAGGCTAAATTCTTAATGGTTTTTTACTCAGTATAGTGCCAGATCACTCAGCTTGCCCTTAATGCTATCCGTTCATTGATCTCCCAAAGTAATTCATATAGTGCTCAGGATCTTCAAGCATGTCTTTAAAACACAAAATTTTCTCAATTGTTAACTATATCTCTGCGAAAGTTCTACTAACATCCTTCTTAGTTGGGTGCGAGAGGCAGCTTACCGCTCTCCCATAGTAGAGTACGATTCACTTGGAATCGTCTAACATTTTTTTCTAAACACAATGTATCACATCATTTCACAATAGCGAACCGATTTCAAACTTTGTTACACGAGAGCGAAGCACCAGATAAGTGACAGCCTAGCACATGACATAGGAATAGCCAAGAAAACAATATTATAGATTCGGAAAGTCAGCGTCTGGCGAGCACCTGTTGCACTGGCACAAATGCGCTCTGAAAACTTTTGCGCTTTTTATACGGAAAATTCCTCTCCTTTTTGTGCGGAATGTCCCTGTTCGTACACACTGCTTGCTCTTACATTCAGTTAGGAGTATGGGTAATGGAAAGAGCAGGGGGCTGGGCGGACAGGCAGCGTGAACCAAGAAGCGAACACTCAAGCAATGGGCGCTGATACTGCCTTCCTGAGGAGACCATGCCGGTCGGAGAACAGCCGGCGCAGCTACAAGTGCTTTAGAGGGGTCATGAACCACTTTTCGAAATAATGATCTAATGACCTCTGTATCGGAGTTTACTGCCTCCCGAATCGATTGCCGCAAACATTTCTCGAATCCGTCAAGAATGTGCGGAGTTACGGGGGTTTGGCGCACGCTCTCAGCGCTTTCTTTTTTTTTCTCGTGCCGACTAGCGCACTGGAACCTACACAGGGAGGGATGGCACGGGGGCAATAAGTTACGTCAGCGCGCATCATGAAACGCGATCGCTCTCCCGCTGTGATTCGCGTGCGCGAGTGCAGCTACCGTGTACTGAGAGGAGTGCGGCGCCGGCAAGTGGCGGCACCCCATGGCAAGAAGCGCATCTTATCCGAACGCCGCTCTTGATTTATGTCGGCTATCGGCCAATGAGGATGCTATGTCTTTTACGACGTGAACAGGCAGATCGCGACGTCAACGGGCAGACGCCCCGCCCACCGACGGGAGTGAGAACCGGCCTCTGTTTGAAATGAGGGCACCTGAGAAAACAGCAACTTCGCGTTCCGCTTGTAGCCTTTACGCGGTGCGCACGACTGCAACATTTGGCTGAGCAGTTCATAGCCGTGTCAGCTTTCCGCAGGATGTGTTTTTTCAACATGCCCAAGGGGTGCTTCGTGACCCCATTAACGTGTTGTTCGTGGTCGTACGTGCCAGCGTTCTTTCCGTGCTGCTAGCAGGTGAACCTGCCGAAATTGGCGCGATTAACCTTTTCTCTGTTCGGTGGTGCGCTGTTGTCTCTTTTAGCAGCAGAGCTGTTTAAGCTTCAGGTTGGGGCGTTACGCTCGCATAAACACGGGTAGGTATGCGCTACATGAATTGGACAAGCCTCATTAACGAGTACGGCAGGTTTGAGTGCAGCTGGGAGGTGAGCGGTATAGAATGATGTTCGAGCCAAGGGTGCGGTGGGTGAACCCTAGTAATAGTAGGAATGCTGACGGAAGGAGCCGTGAGGAGAAGGCAAGCGAGCGTTAAGCGAAAACTCTGCTCGGCGAAGGGGATAGCAGGAAGGAAAGGAGGATGAGAGGATATAAGAAGCGGAGAGGAGGTGGAGAAGCCATAAAATATGAAATGAAATTTCTTGGCGAGGCGGTCTTTGAACACGGATACCCACGGCCCTAAGGCGAGCGTCGTAACCACTCGCCAATCCAGGCATTGTAGCAGAAGAAGCATTTATGGGAACTATATTGTTACGCGAGTGACGAGTCGCTTGCACGGTAGGCTTTCAAGAAGATATATTTTCAAGAGCAGCTGCAGCGCTGACCAGTCCGGCTCGGAGCTCGAGCAGCAAGCGATCTTCGTCCTCTTCGTCGGGCGCACACGCGCGTCGACAATATGCACTCCGGCAGCCTACATGTAGCAATATGATTGCGTTGCCACGTGTGTTTTGTTATCTTCAGGATGTTAGTTTTGTAATACTTCATGTGTGCAGTGTGCAATCTATACTGTTCTTTTCATTAAAAATCCCTCTTACCTGCGCGTGCGTAACGGAACACCTAAAAGGCAGGCATTGCAGGCAAGAAAAGTCCGGATACGTTTGATGTTAATAATTAAAAAAAAATTATTTTGGCTGGGCCCAACGGAACATTCAAGCAGGAAAGTTGGAACTGCCGTCAATGTTGCAGTAATTTGGCACCGTGTCAAGAACTGTGCGGTCACAGGATATCAGAGCACGTGGAAATGAGGAAACCCTCTTTAATAAAATGGAGGTATTTTTGTTTATTCGTGCAGTCATGCGAAATAATCAGAATTGGTTTCGCAAATTATATTATCTATGAGATACCGTGAATTCATAACTACTAGAAATTCTCCCCGTCGAACATTCCTCGACGCAACCATAGAACTCTCTTTAAAAATGTTTGCACTACCAACGTAGCCATTCAGCTGATTTGTTCTAATGATGCCACGCATTTCGTAAAGACACATACGCGAGGTAAATGGTTAAAATGTAAAATTTGTATTTCACGAGGGCAACAGAAAGAAAAGACACGGTGTCCTGCGATTCAGCTGGCTCTTTAGTATTCATTACGCTAAGGAAATACACCGCTTGTACTGCAGAGTCCGCAATACCTTCGTTGCCATAAAACGTACTACATACGACAGTAAAACAATTCAGTCACGCTCCAAACATGGAAGCGGCCCACTGGGCGCTGTCTTTCACTAAAGTGTTGCATCCACTCATTCATCCAGCTGTACTCCGTGAAAGCCGTCGAAATAGTGAAGCTGATGCCCCTTTTCGTCAGCCTCTCCGCGATGCGCAGCGCCTATAGGGGCGCCACTGAAAGCCGCGTAGCGGCGGCGCACGCGTGTGCAATTTGCTGTTTGTGCGCGCGTGCGATTTGCCGCTTGTGCGCGTCCCAGATGATTACTTTTGCGGCGATAGTGTGCGCTAAGGAGCCGCACTTTATAATAGTGGGCATGTGTCTGACGTCACAGCTTTGTGGGACGGCAATGTCACCACACGCGCCAAGTGTTTGCCACAGACAAGCGTCAACAAGCTTCCCTACGAAGTGGAGCTCATCGTAAGTACACCGCTTTCTTTATAACGTCCCGATCACTAACGCCTGCATGCGTTGACGCGTGAACCAACGTTTTTTTTCTCGACACAGCAGCTTCGTTTACGTGCCATGTGTTTATATAGTAGATTTTGAGGGAGCGCTGTCGCACCGGCGTATAGATTTCACAGGTGCTGCCACGCGAAGGGTCAGCGTTGGTAAAACTTTGAAACCAGCACGATAAACTTGGGAAAAAATAAACGATAAACTTGTCATCATCGGCGCAGAAGCGCACAGCGAACATTCTGCAACGATGATAGCATTCCAGTGCCATCAATAGGTAGAATGCAGCCGATTTCGTGCAGCACACGTGTGATTCGATGGCGCTTTTGTAAAGGAGCCGTCACCTGCCCCACATTCTCTGGCATTGCGCTTCGCGCCATTCGTTTTTCAAGAGCGCCTAGGCATCTCATCTTATCAGTAATAACAACTTCATGTGCATTGTAGCGTCTACAATGCAGGCGAGGCGACCAGGTGTAAACGTAGTAGCGTTCGCTGAAGACGTAGCGGCATAAATGGAGAAATAAAAACACGGTAATCGATCTAACACTGCCGTAAACAAAGTGCGATTGCTTACTTCTGCGTCGTACAGCCGCAATCCACCGCCGCCGTCGCTCTCGCTCATGAAATAGCACCGGAAACCTGTAGAAGTGCGTTCCTGTTAATTTTTCGTGTGCTTTTGAGCAGCCGAAAACGCAGCAGTTATTTTTCGACATCGGTGAAGCCCGACAGAGTCGTTAAATCACGATGAAAACACATCCATCGTTACACTCGCGTACATGCTCGCGGGAACACTGCTCTCCTGGACCCACCAACGCTTCCGAGCCGTGGCGGCAGATGGCGTCGTCGGCGCTTTGCGCATCGCCAATAGCATTTCTCTGCTTTGTAAGCCTATGCTTAGTATTGCCGTGTGTAATCATTGTTCCATTGTTACTCCGTGCAAGAATATTTAGTGATAAGTGCTTAATTTTGCTCTTGCATCTGATTGTACCGTTGCATTTGCTGTCACCCCTTTCATCACACATTACACTACATTTTGATGCCAAGTTTCGAAACATACGGTTAGGCCATATGGATACCGTGCGACAATATCTTTATTCGCGGTCGCACTGGAACGCTAAGCTAATAATAATAATACCTGGGGTTTACCGTCCCAAAACAACGATTTGATTCTGAGGGAGCGCAGTTGTGGAGGGCTCCGGAAATTTCGACTACCTGGGGTTCTTTAACCTGCACCTAAGTCTAAGTACAGATGCCTCAAAAATTTTCGCCTCCATCCAAAATGCAGCCGCCGCGGCCAGGATTCAATCCCGCGACCATAACCACTGGCATCATAACCGCTAGACCACCGCGGGGGAGCAACGCTAAGGGAGTGTTCAAGCGCGGCCGTTGCCAATTTCGTCCGGCTACTCGCCCAAAACGCGCATTACTATCACGGTTGCGCTGGAACGCAAGCAGCGTTCTAATATCTGCTGTTGTGCATGACATACTCGCCTCGCCAAAAATCAGCAGTTGTTCCGTGTACGAATACAACTGACTAGAGAAGCTCCTTAGATATGGGACGCAAACGACTATGTATAATTTCAAACTGCTTATTGGGCCGCTTGCCTTCTTTTTTTTTTGCGCCCCGTTCGCCTTCGGCGCGCGTGGCGTTTCATTGTCTTTTAGCGCCGGCGCCGCATCTATGTTGCACGCAAGGATGTTAAAACCTCCTTGGTTGCAGGGAGCCTCGACGGCGACGGCGGGGTTCGGGCCTAAGGAGCTTCGCTCCTAATAAAGTTTGGTGGGGCGTCGCTGCCAGCACAGCCTCCCTCCCCCCTCCAAGCGAGTCACCACAATGCTTCTCAACATTTCCCCCCATCCGAGCGAGGCTCTCTTTCGCCACCCTCTGTGAGGCCAGTGTTGAGGCGCAACTGTTTCCCCTTCCTACCGAGCCTCACTCTCACTACAACGCATCACCATGTGACATATCCCGGATGCTGCGAGGTCACGTTGCTCTGCGTGACGACCAGAGGCCGTCAGCGGACATGGATGTTCCCTAAACAGCTCCGCTGTTAAATGTAAAGTCAATGACACGCAGTGAAAGCTGCGGAAACGGCCAAGCGCTCTAGTGGCGACATCTCGCTGCAACTCGAAAGGAGCGGCTTCTTGCTCGGCAGTTCTAGAAGTAGTGACCATCTTCGGAAAGGGCGCGGCACACATAGTACAGGGATTGTAAAGCCCCGTTGGCTTCGGGAACGTTTCTTTCGCGCGGGTAAGGACGTTCGCATTGGAGACAAAACCGCCGTGCTTATTTTGCAGCTCTCGGTTGCGTGACGATATGCTCGTTGCGCCCGCCTTCTTTCATGAGACGTGCTTTATCACAGCCGGAGAAGAATGCAGACGCACGCGTCCGCGTCACGTCTCTCCTCTTATCTAGTCATGGTTGTATGTTCTATTGGCCGTACTGGAACGCATGAGCGTACGCATCGGCCGTATGACTGGTACGCATGTGCCGTACTGGAACGCATCACAGCCACGGTAACAGGTAGGAGCGTTCCACTTCAGCGCTGTCTGTGTCTCCACACGCATTCCCCTCTGGGCCCGTATTCTCAAACGATCGCAACAGGCGATAGTATCGTGTTTGGTGAAGTAGAATCTGATGCGTTCAATAACTGAAGAAACACTTGCCTATGACGTCATTGTTACACTGGCCCTTGGTGTCCGAATGTCTCACAACACAGGCGTACGAGCGCAGAGCGATCCGAGTGCGGCGTTTTCGAGCGTATGCTGGCTTCTACGCAGTGGTCAGGCTTGGCTGTGGCTACTTGAAATATAGGCCTTGTTGAAAGTGCTTTCAACATTTTTTTGCGCGATTATTTAATGCACAGTATATTATTTAAAGAATGCAACTTCGCGTGAAATGTATTTTTGTTGAGAGTTCAGCTGTAGTGTGCCGCCGCAGCGATATCGTCTCAACCAAAGGAGGCATTGTCTCAACATCTCAGCATGTTGCCGGCTCGCGATAAGCCACGCGAGCAACGCACGGTTCATGTTCCTGGGACGTCCAAACCACGAAAAAACAGGCGCTGGCAATGAACGAGTACTGATAACACCCTAAGGGAATGCTTGCTGAAAGCTTCAGTGCAAGAAATGTTGCGTACATCCACCAAGGATTGAATACTAGAAGCTACCGCTTACGTCACTGAAATGGTAGTTTTCACCACCAACCGAAGGTGATAAGGTGTGTTCGTTTATTCCAGGCATTGCAGGAGCGCCGTAGAGCACCGTCACGTCCACGGAAGTACTAGATGGCGCCCTCACTTTTCCTGTTTTGGTCAATAGCCAATCAGCGCGCACCAAAGGCGATACTTTTGCGATTGTCGCCTTTTGAGAATACGGCTCCTGTTCTCTCGTAAAACATCGCCTTCTTATTGGCTTGCGAGAAGCGATGCTTTTCTCCCAGCAATGAAAATTGATCTCGGACGCGAAGGGAGAAATATTTAGGTAGTCAAACTCCCGTTAAAACGGGCGTTGGCGGGCGTCCACATAACGTCACGAAAATACAAAAATAACGTGCGCCGACTGAAGCACTTCGATTGGCGGCGCCTTGGGGCGCGGAGCTGTAACCGCAAGACAAAAAGAAAAGAAAGCGCTACCGGCCGGGTTCGGCCTTTTACAGCGAAAGCTGTTATGAGATCATTTCACCGGCCGTTTTTGGCGCCGTAGTTGTCCGCCGCCGCCGCCGCCGGTGTCCGTAACCAGTATTGCTCGAAATAAGGAAAAAAAACGAGATAAGAAAAAAATTCCAGGATGGAGCGAGGTTCGAACCTGGGCCCTCTTGAGGCACGGCCGTGCTTGAGGCAACTAATACAAGCACGTATCCAAGGTACCCACTAAGCCATGAATCATTGTAATTTTTTTTGAAATAGCGAAACACCAAGTATGCCATTTTTCGTCAATCATCGGAGAATCGTGGTACCCGCTACACATCTGTAAGGCATTATGTGCGCTTTGTGCTGTGGCTAATGGCGATGAGGAATTATGGCTGAGCCTTTCTAACGGGTTGGAAGCATTCAACGACCGATTCGCTGCGCAATTCGCAATGTGCGACGCCAGGGTGTTATTGTACTCTTATGCCACGCTATATTACATATGTTAACACGATTTCTTGCCCGACATGACGCCTGTATAGAGTATTTTTGTGATGGAGTTACACGCACCAGTGTGGCACAGTGGTGGAATACTCGTCTGCCACGCAGAGGGCGTGGGTTAAAATCCCGTCCGGTCCCAGAAATTTGTTTCTAATTTCATTTTTTTCTTATTGCATGCGATAAAGGTTACGGACACCGGTGGCGGCAGACAACTATGGCGCCAAAATCCGCTGTTGTGATCTCATAACAGCTTTCGCTGTTACAAACTTCAGCGCCGACAATGCCCTCTCCATGCTGGCCTACCTGATAGGCGCGTGAAAGTCCACTTGCGTTAATATAAACATGTCTGGTTGCCACTCGTTTCGTTTTTCGCACAATATCAACATACACTCTAAGCACGGTAACGTTTACTAAAGGTGCACATTTTCACAAATTTGTGTACTTATAAAATAGAAGTTATCTAGTAACCTTTAGTACCCGTTCACAGTATCGAGCATTCTCACGTAAAAATAGAGGTTACGTTGTACAATACACGGTATACTGTTCACACAAAACGGCTTCCAGCAGATTTTATACGGCCATATCACGTAAAAATAGAGGTTACGTTGTACAGTACACGGTATAGTGTTTACACAAAACGGCTTGCAGGAGATTTTATACGGCCACCGCTCTGCGCCTCTTCTTTCCTTCGCTCTTCTTTCTTCGACGCATTCCAGGAGGTTACGCTCATCACATGGATCAGCCAGTTGTGCCACAGCAACGGAAGCATAGCCTTCCACTCTTTCGCACTTCGTGCTGCGCATGCCTCGTGTTTTTTCCGCGCTTCCTTGTGCGGTTTTAATACACCGTCCATATACGTACGCTAAAAAATGCGAACCTTTGCGGAAGGTGTCACATGGAAGGTGCTTCTCGGAACACACGCGATGGCGCATTGTAATAAATCAAGTGCATGACTGCTTATAGAACGTGACAATTGCGGTGACCGAGGCCAAATGCGTCGCCTTCGCTCATTAGAAGAGGCAGCTAACAAAACATTCGCATATTCGAGGCGACTTGGAGTTAGCATGCACTACAGCAATGATGAACCGCGATTATTATTAAAATGTGGTCGACCCGTCAATATCAGTGAAGACCAGAGATTTTATAACAGTATCATGGTATACGTGTCAGGTCATCCTCTCTTGGTCCAACTTCTATGCAGTTTAAGCATAGGCTGGCGTGATTATAACACTTCAATTATTTTTCTGCTGCTCGTGCACTTTCATTGACTGTGTGATTCGTGCTTATCAAACTGTGTCTTATCCGATAATAAATACCAGCCGTCTATTTGTTATAGGGCTATTTGCCATTTTGTTCACCTTCAAATATGGGATCAGCATTGGAAACGTGGATACTGACAAAATGGGAAGTTGACAAAGCAGGGAAGCTGCTGAAGGCGGTAAAGAAGTGCGCGGAGAATTAACACTGCTCCTCACGGCGTAGAGTATATTCAAAATTGATATACAGACCACTCGCCATACGCCACGTTAAGTCAGTTTTACGTACTTCTCGCAAAACCCAAAGAAATGTCTGAAATCATCGCGTAATAAGTAGCTGGCTGGTACGTTTGTGCATATGATATACGAATGCTGAATGATATTATCAGAAAAACACACAGTAAATGCAAATGTGTGCATACGCAAAACATACAATAATACCAAGAGCGCATATCAAGAGCCGGAACGCGGTTTTCTCGAGAGATGCAAATTGTAATGCTTAAGCATCTACGTAATTGGATCAAGAGAGGATACTTGTCTGATACACATGGCACAACTCATGATTAAGAATATCTGTCAATCACCTGCTCTTCTTAATTATCGTTTTAGTGGCAGACCGCATTTGAACGACGCGATGCTTGTGGGCGAAGGTGTGACGTTATGATGCATGCAAGCTCTAAGCCAACTCCAAAGGAAATTGTTTTGTGTTTTTTCTTGCGATTAGGGAAGCGTACATCTCTTGCCACGGACACCGCAACTGTCGTGATCTATGCAGACATCTACCAGAATTATTCCAAAGCTCCAGCGTGTGTATTCAGGACAGGGCAGGCCATATGACACCGCCGTGAAAGTTCTCATTACTCTGTGTACATATTTGTACGCTGCATAATAAAGCCGCAGAAAGAAGTACAAAAGGTTAGGCGTGCACAGAAAGCAGCCCTAAAGGAAGAGCCACGCTTCTCTTGCTAGACGATACTTGGCTGGGCCGATCATGCGTGCAGCGAGTGGTCCGAAATGTGTCGCAGAAAGAAGATCGAAAGAAAAAAAGAGGCACATACCCATTGTTAAGCGACATCTGGGTGGGTGGGCTACGGGTAGAGCTGTTATACTGAGTGGAGCCCCCTGCAAATAATACGTGATCAGCGTTGTGCTTCTCCTTAAGTACACTAGTGTGTGCGGCATACCATAAATGCTGGTACTGCAGGACAGCTGAAACACAGAGGGCAGCCAAAAAGAGGGTGATTGTCAGTCCTTTACTTTTGTTGCTCGGGTTGTGCGGGCTCACAAGAAATTTTCTGAAGAAAAAAAAACATGCACCATTCGAAAAGAATTCATATTTCATTGCTTTATACCTCTAAAGCAGAATACATCAAAGTTTATTCATTTATAGCTTCAGGGACTTGTCTAGCTGATAGAAGACCGCAGGTATTCATGGCGTTTCTTCTTGTTTTCGCCTGTGGTTGGTACAAATTTACAGGAGCAGGTGGTCAGGATCTGCAGTCAAACCCTCTCTTGCTGCACGCACCATCATGTTTCATCAGTCAATATGTCAGTTGCTGATTCCGCAATCTCCTCGCTGGACAGTCGATCCTAAATGGAGAGGACCGTTATTTTGCACTATTCCAACGGTTACTGCCACTTTGCACACAACTGCCGATAGCACGTAATGTGAGACACATACTCCAACCCCCCCCCCCCCCCCAAAAAAAAAGGGTGTTACTTGACCAATACATAAGCGTTCCTCAAATCTACTACCTGTGCAATACGTTTATCGGAAAACAAAAATCTTATTTGAAAACGCACGTTAATCCCAAATGCAATTTACTTCTGTTTAGCACAAGAGTCAGCAATACAATAATGTAAGTAACAGTTTAGTAGCAGAAACACGACAGCAGGTGATTAGAAACAGAAACATTGCAATTTACATTTTTCTGTGACCATACTTGGCATTTCACGTGGAGCTTGAATATGCTCGTACCTAATTGTTTTCCTCAAGGGGCATATTCCACTTGACAGTTCATAACCTCAGCTGCACCGAACGTAAGGTATATCGGCGTCTGGAAGTTTCCAAGCTGCCTGATAGGAGATCATCCCAGCATGCCTTGGGCGGGATGTATGCTGTAAACATTTCCAACGCAACACATTTAATATGGCGGGAAAAAAATCATTTGTGTTGTCTACGTACCTTTAAACATTCCGGCTTTGACAGTTAAATCACATGTATACTGATTCATTTTTTTAAACCACAATGACACGTTGCTTGCACCCTAGAACAGAACGAGAACACAAAAAATATTATCTCAGTGCCAGAGAACAAATTTTTATCGCCAAGGAACTAAGGACATCGAAAGACATACCAACCACACTGACCATGTCCCCCTTTGAACTCCTACGTCGCACGATTGCTGGCATTCTTGCTATCTGAAAAATCGTTAAGCCACAGCGTATCGCTTATCGCGTAACATATTCTCAGCTGCCCCGTTTTGATAGCGAAGCAGTTACACGTAATCGAGCGACGCAGAGCAAATACTGCCGGCAACAATGCGTAAAAGCATGACAATTTATTTTTCTGACTCGACCCGACTCTTACAGCAGCGTATGAGCATGAATTATCTGAATTTTGAATGCCGTACATTGTGATCTGTATGAGTGCAACTATGGAATGAAGATGACTTCAGCGTATATTTGTGGTAAGGTTTCAAGTTAGGTCAAGACGCAGAAGTTTGAAGTCTGACGGAAGCCCGTCTGGTTGGGTTGATACGTGGTGACGTTGAAAACCCGAGGCACTGAGCCGACTAAAGCAAAAAGCACACACACACACATACACACACGCACGCACGCGCACACACACATACACACACGCACGCGCGCGCGCACACGCGAGCACACACGCGCACGAGCACACACACACACGCGCGCGCACGAGCACACACGCGAGCAAACACACGCGCGCACACACACACGCACACACGCGCGAGCACACACGCGAACAAGCACACAAACACGCGAGCACACACACACACACGCGAGTACACACGCGCACGAGCACACACACGCGCGCGCACACACACACGCGCGCACGAGCACACACGCGAGCAAACACACGCGCACGAGCACACACGCACGCGCGAGCGCAAACGCACACACGCGAGCACACACAAACACACACGCGCGCGCGAGCACACACACACACGCGCGAGCACACACACACGCACGCGCACGAGCACGCACGCACGCGCGAGCACACACACACACATACACACGCGCGCGCGCACACAAACGCGAGCAAACACACACACGCGCGAGCGCAAACACACACACGCGAGCACACGCACACACGCGCTCGCGCGAGCACACACACGCACGCGAGCAAACACACGCGCACACGCACGTGCGAGCACACACGCGCGCGCACGAGCACACACACACACACACGTGCGCACGCACACACACGGAGTGGTGTATCAAGAGCGACTCGAGATAAAGACGTCGTGACAGTCATTTTTCTCTAGTGCGAGCACGTGCCTTCCCCCAGTCGATTGCGTGTCCCCTGAAACGTGCTCAGCCAACGCACTGGATTTAACAATTAATTTTTCACGTCCTAAACGTCCTTTTGTGTGTGTGTATTAAATGTTTACTTCGGTCGGCGCAGTGCCTCGGGTTTGCTACATTCAGCTACACACGGAAGGATGCAGTGATTTCCTTTAAAGGCCAACTCCGGCGATTTTTCGAGGTCGATGGATCTCAATGAAATTCCCTGGGTACGTTCATTTGCACGTTTCCGTCATTTATGCCAAATTACAGGCTTGAGACATACACGGATTGTTTGCAAATGAATTTTAAAGATTGTCTGCAAACGCCCTCCTGGCTTCCCACAATTATTGGCAACATTGCGTCTGTGACGTCAATGTTGGGAAGGCGGCGGAAGTGACGCAGCGGAGGGCACCGCTAACTTCGGTGCTTCGGCCGCTACAGCGAGCGTCTGCTGTGCACAAGGCGACAGACAGCGTTGGTTTGGCCGGCGCTTCGCTGGTCGTCCCGGCTGTCACAGTTTTCATACTCCACGCCGGCGTGACCGGCATGCCTTGCCCGACTTCCGGTTCGTTCGTAACAACGTCTACGTCATACGTAGACAGTACACTCGGTTGGGTTTCGGTTTCGGTGTTGCGCTTTTTTTGCTTATTTAAAATTATTCTCCAATTTGCCGACTATTTCTGCTATCGGGCCCGTAACAGGAGCGTCTCAGGAACATAAAAGCACCATTACTTTGACATGGCCAAAAAATCGCCGGAGTTGGCCTTTAAGACCAGCAGTGCGGTCTTAAGACACTTAAAACTACACCTAGAACGCACTCTTAACGCCATTTCATTGTCTTTCGTGTACACAAAGCTTTATTCATTTCAGTAGCGCAAAACAATTTTTAAAGACAAGAGAGGACACGTGGACAGGACGGGCGCTAGAGATCAACTGACTTTACTGCAAGGAAACACACAAAAACCCGTTGCACAGACGCGACGCGCTACATCACTCAACGAGGGCTTTTTTTTTAAATGTGTCTGATTTTCTTTGTGCTACCGAAATGAACACCAGTGATCACAACCAACTAGCCCGCATTACCGCGTTAAACCCTCACTCGTCCACCTAAAACTACCGCAGCCGAGTTTGAAGCATGGCGAAAGGTTGCGTATAGACGCCACGAAATATCATGTACCGGTGACAAGGACATGACAAACAGCCCAGACTGCCATTGACAGGAGCGAGTTACTGCGCACGCAGAGCTCGTCTGGGCAAAGCTGATCTGGGGCACTTTGTTTATGCCGCCTACAGTATTTCACACCGTGATTGCAGCCTTCATCGAGCGTGTTGAAGGTACCAAGACGGCGACAGCAAGAATGGTTAAACTTCTGTCCTTCATCTCTTCTCACATAAACGTGTATGATAACGAATGATCTTAGTCGGATGTTTGATAATATACGCCCAAACAGTCATCTTGTAATGTCAAACGCAGAGCAAATACTGCCAATAACAATGCATTACATAAACGTATGACACGATTTATTTAAAACATAAAATGACACGACCCATCTCGTACAGTAGCGTAAGCATGAGCATGAATTCAGGTAAACACGCGACATAAGTACATATACACAAGCAAATAACGTACTGAAGAGAGAATATTGCTTACCTGCAAATCGCATTTACTGCTGTCTTCGGGCAACGTAACAACGGATGCAACCCGCTCGACAATTGCCAGTCTCAAGCGAAGAATCAGCAATGCAGCTCGTCGCAACGGCCGCGCAGCCCACTGAACGTGCCCGTTGCAATGCCTCGTGGCTGATTTGCGGCGGATCGCGCACGTTAACTGTCCTTGCGTGCTGTATCACTAGTTACACGCCACTCACGTACACAACACGATTAGACCACGCACGTCAACAAAGCGCGGAGTGTAAAACCTGGATAAATCGATGAAACAAATAGCAGCACTGCACAAACGCGACTTCAACAACCGCACCAACCGCCTCGCATTCGAATGCTCTTCCCGGCATACACCTCAAGCTGTGCAAAGCCTAGGAGAGATGACGCCGTCCCTGGTTCGATAAAGCTGAAGCGGCGCCTCGAGGACGCCACATTTGTTACTCACCGCGAGCTCATACATCTCTCTACGCGGCATCTCTGCTGGAGCGGCCGTCCCACACTGTTTTGTGAACTCAGCGGCATCTTTTTCTCCCGTGTTGGCGAATTGATGACGGTTAAGCGTGTTTGGTGCTATGTTGTCCCGTGACGTTTGCTGCACTTTACGATCCGTTAATTATAACGCGAAAAAAAAAAAGAAACAAACTAGACAACACGACAGCGAAATTGGAATAAATTGTATTGCGAGTCTCGGAAAAATATTTTTCTCGCGCCACGGGATGGTTCTTCGATCGCATCGTCAGTTTAATTTGGTCGGTTGTCGTGTGCTCACAGTACTTTATCTTGTCGCCATATGCAAAGCTTCCCGGAGGCAAATTAATTACTTCTGCGGCTTAAAAGCAAAATAGATATAAGAGCTACTTAATAAGTTGTTTAGCACAAACATTTGACCAACATAGGATAGTTTTTCGTTCTTGTGCTTCTGCCGTTGTCTGTGCAGATTATGTCACTTCATAAATTACGTGTTTTGGAAGCGGGCTCACCTTATTGAACTCCCGTTTTAGTTCATACCCCACCATCGCTTGCCTCAGTATGCCGCAATGTAAAATCGCTGCTTCTGTGATTTGCTTTTCTGCTGTCAAGACCCGTTCTGTGTGTACATCATCCGCTGTTCAATTGATAAAGCCAACCTTGAACAAGACAGATGGCGATGTGACACATTGATCAATAAACTTCCACTCCATAGTGTAGGTCCCCTGACGGATGAGTCATTGCGCTTATATAAGTTACAATCCTAAGGTTACAATGCTCATCGCGGTGCTTTAGCTTTTAACTTGGCACGCTACTGTCGATGTAACCTTTATGAGAGAGGGAAATGAAGAAAACACAAAGATAAAATTGCTGTAACAGCCATGTAACTTATAAATTATAGGTTACATGTCTTTTTATGCTGTCCTAAACGTTACCGTGATTAGAGTGTACCTTTGCTTTGTAATTCCTCCCCGAGGTACGCGCTAAGAGTGTATACTGCATCACCTTAGTTGTTCCGGATTGCCAAGATTTCTCGTGAACCCAAAAACGATAAAAAAAATTTTGGTTTTACTCCAGAACAAAATAATAAATAAAGCTTCGGTTACGTTTTCGTTCTGGTCAAAAATATCGTTCTTTTTTTTCTTTTTTTGTTTTTGGCTTTCGTTCCATTCAGAGACAGAGAACGACAACGGCAAAGTGTCCACTAAGGACAGCTTGGCCCTTAAAAATCAGAGTTAAAAACAAATTTTACAAATTCTTAGTTTATATAAATAGCGCATGATAATACGCCGTGGTTAATGTGCACGTGGTCGCGAAGCAGCGCACTGCATATCAAGACTGGAAAAAAGTGTATACCGTGTTTTTATCTTGCAGCACCAGTTAGTCTGTAGATTGTAAACTTCTACATCTTATGTTGACCATGTGATAACGAATGTATAATACATGTTATAGTGACTTGGAGCCTCTAATTTTGGATCAATCGTGAAAAAATCTTAACGCCCTTTGTAAAGTCTCAATCCTCTGTTCCGACATCAGTCCTCCTCCAACCCTCACTTCCTTTTCGTATCTAATTACTAAACTATACCATACAATGCAATACAATACTTTACCCTCTCCCCTCCTGCTTTCCTCTCTCCTCAGCCTCACATCACTCCTCCTCACGCTCACTTCCTTTTACCATCTACAGTATGCCCGGCTATGGTATGGTCGAAGCTGCTGGCACATAGCCGCTTCCTGTGGCGCGTATACCCGCCGAGCTTTCAGTCGACGACACCAGCCTTACTCCGAGCTTAACAGCTGCGCTTTTATCTTCTGAGAAATGAAAGTCCGTCATAAGTAACACGATACTCAAGTGAATGAGTGTGCGCTGTCGGCGTAACAAAAGTCACGTGGCCTCATTGTCAGTGCGCCTATTATTAACAGCAGTCTTGGGCAGTAACTACTTACTAGTAACGCGTTACCGGTAACTAGTTACTTTTTTCAGTAACTTGGAACTGTAACTAGTTACTTTTAAGTTAGAGGAACTTGTAACTGTAACACTGTTACTTTTTTCGCAGTAACTGTAACGGAAAATACCGTTACAGTTACTTCTGTCTCTATGAAAAATTATCCAACAGCAACACTTTTTCGAACTTTCTTCTTTACCATATATCCTCTCCACCCCTCAGCTTTCCAGAATAGGGCTCGCCTCGCAGTTTAGGAGAGGAGGTGACTAAGCGCATTATCTTCCCTGCAGAAGACCGAGTTGGAGGTCTGTCATTAACGCAACATGTAAATCAATCGTGGTTCAACTGAACAGCCTGCTAAGTTCGCGTCCGTTTTTTTTTTTTTTTTCAGCATATATATCCTTTTCGTCACTTGAGCATCTATCTCTGTTCTTGGTGTACAAGTGGAGGAGCATTAGGATGCCATGTTTATAGTCTCCCTCGTCTGAGGCTCCGAGCTAATCGTGTTTGACAGGTGGCTAGAAAACAGCAGAACGCGAAACGGCTAAGGCCAGAAATTCCGTGAACTAGCGAAGCGATTTTTTAAAACTTCTTTGTAACTGATTGTAAAATGTTTACTCCGACTTAATGCAACAATTATTAACAAAATGACAGACGTTTCACCCCCAATGCAGGTGGCATCCTAAAAAAGAAAAAAAAAATGAGCCGAGGTCAACCAGTCCACTAGTCACACATGTCCTTGTAAATGTCCAGTGGGGGGCCGCGGTTGTTTTTGCAAGCCGCGGCGAGTGAACCACGATTCCAGGAGTTGCTTTTCCCCCACCTTCGTTCACAAACCGGCGTCGTCGCATTGTTTAGGTCAAAGCTATGACCTGTCATCCAGCAGTGCTCAACAAGCTCGGTCTTAAAACGCGTTGCATGGGTTGCTTTAGCGACATTCCGCTTGAGTTCTTTAGGCCTCGTTGATAATTTCCTGCCCGTTTCGCCGATCCCCGCATCGCACTTTTAGATACCGCCATGATCATCCGCAGGTGTGCAGTCTTAGGATTTCGTGAACACACGTTGTCATGTTCCAAGGTATAATAACGGTACTTAAAAACGGTTTGTATTCCCAGCGGACCGGAAGCTGTCCGAACAGAGTCTGACACACATTAAACCTATGGAGCAGACACAATGGACGTCGTACTCACTCGTGATGCACTCCCCGCTGCTCTTCGCATGCGCTTCTGGGTATAGTTAATAAACGTCTTAGGATATACTGCCGTCGTTCCAGTGCATCAACCACGTTTTCCACTTCAAGTAAGAGGCGTTCAAAATGATTGCTGGTGTTGGGCCCCCTTTTATTTTTCCTTCGTCCAGGGTTTTACGACGTGCAACCCTTATTAAATAAATTCTATAATTTGATTTGTGATCTATTGTTTTATACAATAACGGAAAAGTAACGACGTTACTTTGGCACAGTAACTGTAACTGTAACAAGTTACTTTCGGAAACTCTGTAACTGTAACGGTAACAGAGTTACTTTTTTGGCTTGGTAACTGTAACTGTAACACTGTTACTTTTTACTGGTAACGTGCCCATGACTGATTAACAGTATCCACCTCCATAATTCTCAACACTATCACATATGTTATTGATTACCGGAGAAACACAACTTTGACAAACAGAACATGCTGGGAATTGAGACTAAAGTATGGACAACGAGGGGGAGCGGCATTCGAGCAGGCTGGCTTGTGGACGCTAGGCGCACGCTCGTCCATTTTTGGTTTTGTTGATGAGTCCACCAAGAAACGAAATGAAACTGGAGCATCGTGGGAAATGAGGCATGAACGCGAGGAGCAAGCGATTTCAGAGGAGGTTGGCTTGTTACCGCTAGACGTGCTCCCTCCTAATTTTTTCTTTGTTCCGTGGCAAGAACGTTCTTATTCTTTTTAAACATCCTTGCTCAGTGAGGCAAGAGAGAGGCATGTCAGCGGAACGAGCAACAAGCAATTCCAGCAACGCCGCCAGTTGCTGGGAAATCCTATCTCTCATAAAGTAATCTTTGAATAAAGGAAAGAAACAAGTTGCATAAAAGGCTTCGTCGCTGTTATGTACATTAAGGTTGACCCATATAATGAATACATATGCGGAGGAAACCTGCAATCTAACCAGAGGACGCACGGAGGCTTTTCAGAATAGTCTATGCTACTAGCCACCTTCAGAGCTGGCTCCATGGACAGTGGGCCTGCAGTCCGTGCTAGAGTACATGGTTTCCTTCAATTTAACAACTGAGCACACATGCTATGAACATCCCTATTTGAATTTATGATACGGGCAGGGGGAGGTTACTCCGTATACATCCCATAGGACGCCTTAATTCATGACGTCAGCGCTGCCAGCGCCAAACGTCGCTTCAGTTACTATCCTGGCGGCGGGGATTCAGAGACTCAAACTGCAGAATGGCGGCGCACACGGTATGCGTCGTCATGGCAACACTAACAACAACCGCACCTCCTCTCCTAGCTCTCTCGCGCGCGCCATTTTTGTTATTCTTTTTGTTTTTGTTGTGTGGGCTCCCTCTCCCACTTCCTTTTTTTATGACCCCCTCGTCCACGTGCTGCGCCGTGCAGCGCGCCGGGGGCTTTTTTTTTTTCTTTTTCTTTGCATCCGCAGCGCGTGCTGCGCCGTGCGTTCATTGCGCGTTTGAATGTACGCAATTTGCAATCAGGCATTCTGCAAACACTGCAGTCGTGCAGCATATGCCAGAACGCAAAAAACTGAATTGCACTCACAACACAAAATATATTTGGTCTCGTTTTATTGTCCTCGTTTCCGAAAATCAACATTTTCATGAAATGTGGTGCGATACAGGCTCAAGAGATTAACAGAAGTGATCAACAGGAGATTAACAGACACGTGTTCATGATCACTAAACAACACGAAAGTTCTCGGCAAAGTTAAGAACTTAAAGAACAGTGGAATAAAAAACGGAACATACACTAGGGCAGATATTAAAAAAACACAATTTTAATACTGACAAAACTGCAGAAGAGCTTCTGTATATGCACACGATATTGCACAAAATTATAATAACTAACAAAATTCAACCTTCACTGCAATGCAAAAACAATGAAAGCAGTTGAAATACCAAAAATAGAATAATCATCTAAAAACCAGTGATGTTAAAATGAACTCCACATATAACACAACTAATATTGGCCGCACTTTATTGACTACATTTCCAAAAACGTTAATTTTCATATAACTAGTGATGATAAACGCGGAGAAAATGAACGCATGATATCGGAGGATCCATGGCATCAATTCTTGAAATGCACCGATTCTGCAATTCTTCAGCTTTTCTCTGGGCGCAACGATCAGCTGTGTGGCGCTCCGGAATACTATAAAAACGCTTCAACCCTGAACAAAAGGGACAAGTTCCAATCAGGTAAAGAGCGCCATCGACTCGTGCAAAAGTGAACTCGTTTGTTCGTCTCAGAGCAGCACAAGTTTTCATACATCTACCTAATGTCTCACAAACGTGGTTACAGGCGATGGCGAGTAATTAACTGGAGACAAATGCAAAGCACACACTCAAGCAGGCGGTTATGTGAGAGTTGTAGACCTGTAACTATAGTTACGTCGCATGGGCTTCACGTCCGCTGCTTGTCCGTATAACGGTTTAAACGCAGCATCCTGCCCTTTTCAAATCAGTCATTTTATAAAACATTATCTGTACCCCCCCTGCAGAGAACAGCTACTCGGTATGGACGTGAATTCAAGTTGACACAATGAAAAGCGCGACTCAAAGGGCACGCTCGCCTGTCGTTCTTTTGGGGGCCGGCACATATATTCCGGAACTTGTTCTGGAAGTATTCGAGCAGCAAAGCACTATGCACAAACAGCGCGAGTCGTAAAACATCGCGTCGCACAAGCACACATCGAGCGAGCACCATGAAACGGACGAGCGGCGATGGCTAACGCACGCCTCACCAACGCCAGACACGAAACTTTCTAACGGATTTCAAAGTCGGCGGCGCCAGCAAGGCGGCGGCAAGCACACCTGGGCGCGCCTCCCGGAGGAGAGGGAGTTGATCCCGCCAGAGAGGCGGTTGAAGAGAGTTGGGAGAAAAGAGACGAAACGCAGATTTTAACTGTGATCCCAGTTCATGTATGGCGCCTCAATTTGCCATACAAGTCACGTGGGTTTCTTTCACTGGCCTGGTACAATTTCAGTCTGCGTACAATTTCGTCTAGCGCGTTTGTATAAGTTATATTCACGCAATTTATCAGCCACCCTGCTCCGCAACTGGCTCCAGCCTTGCGCCAGTAGTGCGACCTGCGCAAATTTTCTGAAGCTGTTTGGCCGGAGCTAACCCCAGTATTCAGAAACGCTTCTCGACTTGAACTTGACTTGCCACCGCCTTGGGGAGCGCGTTCGAAACGCGTTTGTGCTGCCTTCGCACAGCCTAAAGACAGCGCGTTCGAAACGCGTTGAAGGCGGTCGCAAGTCAAGTTCAAGTGAAGGAGCGTTTCTAAATACGGGGGTAAGTAATACCCTTGTCACACGGGTAGTCTAACCACAGTTAAGTACGACGGCCGTTAAGTCTAACGGCTGTTGTACCTTGTCACACGACAACCCTAACCGCAGTTAATGCGCTAACGACCGTTTTCGTAAACGGAGGTAGGCAACCCCTGTTAGCGCCGTAAACTGACAACATGGCGGCCCCCATGTCGGACGCGAGCTCGGCTCCCAGCGAAATATCGAGCCAAAAGCGTGTCAACTGGACCGTTGCGACGACGGAGGCGTTGGTACACATTTGGGAAGATAAATTACCGGCTTTGAGGTACAAGTTTGTCCTTGCTGCAAAAATCTCGTGTGCATTTCGCGAGATCGATACACGGCTGCGTTCGTTCATAGAGCAAGGTTTCACGCTATTTGATAGACGCGCATCAAAACACGCTGCTGACGCGTCCATAATCTAGCGTGAAGCTCTGTTCAAGGCGGTGTAATAGCGGTGCTGCACGAACGCAGCCATGTATGAACTAAAGAACGCTTGGAAGCGCTGCAAACGTGTGACAGCGCCTCTGTCTGGTTTACGGTAACTGTGGTTAAATCCGCTAACTGCAGTTTGGTATAACAGCGGTTAAGCTTACCAGTGTGACAAGGGTATAACTCGTCAGGCAGCGACCTTAAGCGTGACATTCTGAAAGATTCGGCAGATCCCACGCGTTGCGGGAATCGGTTTCATGCGAAGAGTTCAGCAGGTGCTTCTATGCTGTATTTTATGGCTTTGAGCCAAGCGTTACGAGGTGGGACGACATGTTTCTGTAAGCGTAGTAGTTGTGTGCACATCATGCGCTTACCAGACACGTCGACAACGCTGGTGTTTAAAGGGTAACTTATTGTGCGACGTAACGTCAGCCCTCACGTTAGACTACATGCGTCAGTATTATCGAGACTAAGTGCACTTTATAGTGCAATCATGTGAATATCATACGTAACTTTCGTTCATGTATTCCTCCAGGGTCGATCAATGCTTAAATATAGCTTGCATAATCACAAGAATACAAATGTAAAGCTTATTAGACAGCTATAAAACCGCAGGCAACACTGAAACCACAGACGTTAATTTGATATGACGCCTGTATTGTAGGAGTACACATGTAGTGTTTATTGCCTTCTTGTAGGATTACATGCGCAGCACCACAACCACAATTGGCGTTGCACTCACATTACGCCTGCATAGGCTGTTTTTTTCAAACTAGTTTATAGACCTGGCGTGGCGCTGTGCTAGAATACCTGATTGGCACGTAGAATGCTTATGTTGGATTCGTGCTGGGGTCATAATTTTTATTCTTTCCATTCGTCGGGTGAACGCTGCCGACGTCCGTTTTTGTTAACGCTTTCGTATTTATATTACCAATGTATGTTCTCACCGTTCCTGGGTAGATTTAAACTGTCAATCACCTGTGGCGCATACCCGTACTTCGCGGCCCGTGGTGAACGGGTATGTTCCACACCTGTCTGGAGGAAAGGGTTTGACGAATGTCAAAAGATGTCTTCCTAGACCTCATTTTTAGGAAGTCTAGGAAGACTTCCTAGACGAATACAGGAAAGACCCAGTAAGCTTTCTCATGCGAACTAGTTTTGTGCAAGCGGTCTTAATCAATGCTCACTCGAACACGGGGATAGCAGGAAACATATGAAGACGACTGCCGACCGGTTGCATGTGTTAATAAATGTAAATCTGTATTGCGCCATTCTGCTCAGCGCGAATTCACTTGTACCGTACCCCTCGATGTCTCGCATATATCAGGAGCAACATTCCGGCTCAGCAGGAATCTATGACAAGGAGGTGACAATTCTTTTCAGACCTCCTTGATTAACAAGCGAATGGATATACATGTCAACGTAACAAGAAACGAAAAACATGAGTAACACACAGTTTTGGGGAAATATTACCTGTTATCCAGTGATCTTTCATTAAAAGTAACAATGCAAGTACATAAAGATCAATTGCATTTCTATGTTTTTTCAAGGTTAACGCTTAAAAAAAGTCCATATACGTAGGAAACCTGCCGTCCGACCAGAGTATGCAGGAAGGCTCTTCAGAATACTCTCTGTGAGCAGCTCTGTATGAGACTGGCTCCAAGAGCAGTGTAGTGATTGCGTCACCTCGCGGTGTGAAGATCTTAATAATAAACGTGTTAGCTACAGCATAGAGAAAGAAAAAAGTTAAGAGAGGACACTCCGTGAAATCTGGCCTCAGGAAGTACGTCACGACTACGTAACGAACAAGTGCTCTCACCAAACGCCAGAGGACGCAAGGCGAAAAAAAGAAAAAGTTGTCATCAATCCAAGAGAATTGTTTTTACAAAATAATAATTATACGTCCAAAGTTGGCAGGTTCTTTATACATAAAAACAATTTACTCAACACACCTTACTTGGTTATTTTTATTCAGCCGTACTGTCATAAACACCATCTCAAAGCGACAAACCCATGCATGACAGCGGGAAGGTTTCGTCCACGTCGGCTGCGTCGGTGTTTTCGTGTGTGAGACAACAGGTGAGGCACGTTTGCAAGAGAAGCTTGTAGAATGACATGTTGTTTGGCTAGTTGAGTCATTCATTCAGAAAAAGGTTACAACTGCGCGAATAAGACACCATGTAAGTAACATAGAAGACCGCCCACACACGTTGCTCTTCGTGTGCGTTCATGTTTCTGACCTGGTGTCTTATTCGCGCAGCTATAACCTTTTTCTGAAGGTTGTAAGGACGGCGAGGTTTGCTAAAAAAAGTTCGCGGCTCTATGCGGCAGCTAGACGTGAACATTGTGCAACGTATGGGTCAAGCCGAGGCGACGCGTGCTGCGTCTGCCACCTATGCGAGCGTCTGTGCGCTGAGCTCGGTGCGAAACATTGAGGAGCGTTCGCTGGTCCTCGCATGCTTCACGGCGCGTTTCCCGAAGCTTCGGACCACGAATAAATCCTGGCTTTTCTGGTATACTGTGTCCTGTGGTTTCTGTGCGCTCTTTTTTTTTTCAGTGCATTATTTCGGTGAAACGCAGTCGTGACTTGCGACTTGATTGTTATGTGTATGTCACTCCTTCCTTCAACTTTGTGCGCTGTGTTTTTGCCAGAGATGCTTACCGCCCAGTCTGTCATACGTAACCAGCTTCTGCCAACTCTAGCGATGTGCGCGTTGTCTGTGTTTTCTCTGTATTTGTTACAATTTATTTGTACGCCGAGATGCATTTGTTGTCTACCTTGCATTTCTGTGGGGTGCTGTTCTCATTTTCTACTTTTTATACGCTCAGCCTCTACCGTGCCTTGTAATCAAAACATTGCGGATACGCTGTGTCTTTGATTGATATATAGATTGACCGCGTGTTCCAAAAGAAAAACACAAGCGCGATAAATGAAGCCGTAGTGAATTATGATTTCCTGCATGTCTTTATATTATAACCTAAATTAAATAAAAATTACGTCACGACATCAATTCGCACGAACCATTGAACTATACAAAATAGGGAATCGCTAATTGAAAACGACAAACAATAGCTTTGCCATTTGGGCGAAGAAATAAGTAACCTTCGCCTTAGCCAAACGTCGGTTACGCAGAGTACTTCAAAATTCGCGCCAGTGAAACCGAAACAGGAAGCGCAGGCCACTTGCTCTCACCAACCACCAGGTGCGCTAGGGTTGATTGGGCCGCTGGGGTCTTTGGGAGTGTCCACTCTTAACTTTTTTTTCTTTCTCTATGGCTACAGTACTCACATGTATTTATCTCCTAAAAAGTATGCGTTTCAGCAGCTTCCTACGAAACTGGATACTCCATCACCTCACGGTGTGGATATCTTAATAATTAACGTGTTAGCTCCAGTACACACCTGTATTTATCTCCTAAAAAGTATGTGTTTCAGCAGCTTCCTATGAAACTGGATACTCTCTGTCTGCAACTTCGCATGAGACTGGCTCCAAGATCAGTGCGGTGTCGTCATCACCTCACGGTGGGGAGATCTTAGTAATTAACGTGTTAGCTACAGTACACACATGTATTTATCTCCTAAAAAGTAAGTGTTTCAGCAGCTCCCTATGAAATTGGTTACTCTTTGTCAGCAACTTCGTATGAGACTGGGTCCAAGAGTAGTACGGTATCCCCTGCATATCGCGGTGTGGAGATCTTAATAACTAACGTGTTAGCTACAGTGCACACTTGTATTCATCTCCCAAAAAGTATGTGTTTCAGCAGCTCCCTACAAAACTGGATACTCCATCACCTCACGGTGTGGAGATCTTAATAATTAACGTGTTAGCTACAGTACACAGATGTACTTATCTCCTGAAAAGTATGTGTTTCCGCAGCTCCCTATAAAACTGGATACTTGCTGTCAGCAACTTCGTATGAGACTGGCTCCAAGAGGAGTTCGGGATCTCCATCACCTCGCGGTGCGGAGATCTTAATTATTAACGTGTTATCTACAGTACACACATGTATTCATCTCCTAAAAACTACGCGTTTCAGCAGCTTCCTACGAAACTGAATAATCCATCACCTCACGGTGTGGAGATCTTAATAATTAACGTGTTAGCTGCAGCACACAGATGTATTTATCTCCTAAAAAGTATGCGTTTCAGCAGCGCCCTATGAAACTGGATACTCTCTGTCAGCAACTTCGTACGAGACTGGCCCCAAGAGGAGTTCGGTATACCCATCACCTCGCGGTGTTGAGATCTTAATAACTAACGTGTTAGCTGCAGTACACACATGTATTCATCTCCTAAACAGTACGTGTTTCAGCAGCTCCCTATGAAACTGGCTCTATGACTGTTGGTTGAAACCCATCGAGCGAATGGTGCGGTAATCTTAATTAACAAGTTATCTACAGTAAACATATTTATTTAATATCCGTGAAAGTTCGCTAGGGTCAGGTTACGCTCTTGTACAAAGTACCGTGAATCGTCGAACATTTTAACAGCGGAGCTCTTTAAGCTTGGCAAACCCTGGATTCGCCTCGACAAGAAACTGTCATCATCACGAAAGACTGCGCGTGCAACACAAAAACCCGACTGGCGCGCACTCTCTTCGTGCCCTTCCTTATCGTCTCTCCTCCTCCTTTCCCTCTTCGTCACTCCCTTTTCCTATTCGTTGATATGAACGGCAATGTTGTACTTGTTCCTTCCTTCTTTCCACCCTTCTGTACCTCACATCTCTTTCCCATGCTTGCTATACCCTCCTGTGTCCCGGGTTAAAGTTAGGTGCACGAAATTTTTCAGAAAGTTCAGTATAGCTCGACTAGACCACGTAGGCAAAAAGTGTTAAAGCTTAGCTCACTAACAGTTGGGGCTTGCATGTGGTGCAATGCCAAATATTTTGGACATCAGGACCTAAATTGGCCCTGTTGTTCAACATATTTGACATCAGGACCAAATAACACGGCAAAAATAACGTACTTAAAAGGTACTTTAAAATGATAAGGTACTTAAGAGTGATAAGCAAGCAAACAAACTTCAGGAATGCAAGGCAAATTACGTAGTTTGATGAGTGCGACCATGGAACACACCACTGCTGACCGCTGCCATTTTGGACTAGAATTGCAGGCGCGCCGCTGCATTGATTTTGGCCACACTTGACAGAGGGCGCTAGCAGACGTTAAAAAAACTAAAAATGTAGTTTTCAACGGCAAATAGCAGGATTTGGAGCAGACGACAACGGGTTGTCCAATATATTGGACAATTCTCCATAGCCGGGATTCAAGATAATACACGGCCAATGTACATGCCTATGCCATACGCAATTATTATGCTCTCTCTTCGTCCTTTCTGTCCTCCTCACCCTCGCAACACTCATCATCACCCTCACTTCGTGCCGCCTTGCCATACACGTCTATGATATACATGGTTTTACCTGCGTGACCCCATACATGGCTATGCTCTGCTTTGCCACGGCCGCTCGATGAAAAAGACACGGTGCGGCCTGCCGCGTCACGGCGCAGGCAATGGGCGAGAGCGGGGAAGCGGAGTTGACAGTTGTCGCCGCATTTCGCTAGGAGGGCGCCAGTAGCGGGGGAGGGCTCCACGCGACGCGCGGGTGGGAAGGAGCGCGCGTTCAGCGGGTAGGTCGAGGTAGTGGTTGTTTTTCTCCACATGAATCGCTCGCACTGAGTGTCACTCAAGACAGTTTGCGAATGTGTGATATTTTATACGTTAGGCAAAATGCGGCGTAACTGTTGTGTGCCGTTGTGTTCCACGAATGCATCGAAGCACCCGCAAATACGCTACCACGAGTTTCCCAGTAACGCAGAACGCAGGGCAGCATGGCTGCGAAACATTTCCGGTGAAGGTCCCGGCGGGAAGGGAACAATATGACAGCCTAATGACAGGTCCCTGGTGCGCGTCTTGCATTTTACGGAGCAGGACTACAAGAAGACCGAGAAGTTGAGGATACTTTTGCCAACTGCTGTGCCGACAGTGTTGCCCGGTTATCCAAGCTACATGAGCACGAGGAGCAAGCCTGCTCCGGAGAAGAAGCGGCCACGCTCCGAAATAGAAGCCAATAATGCGCAGTCGCGTGCCGAGTGCTCGGGCAATGCTGCTTCAAAATAGCAGTTTTGTCATTAGCCAAAACGGCTCGTCAAGTGACAGCACTGAAGCCACGACGGCCAACAACTTTGAACTAGGGAATGAAACGTGTGTGAAAATGATCATTTTCAGATGCATCATGTCAAACTACATTCGACCTTGTTAAACTGACAGATGAAGCTAAAAAAAGGCGCTGATTCCAAGCGAAGAACGCTCTTATGAAAGGAGCACTGCAGGCCCTTCAAGAAAAAGTGGATGAGGCTGAGGAGCGCGCGCAGTTTTACGAAAATAACACGGACATTGCCTGTTTTATGAAGGTGCTCAATGGTGCTGCGAAAGGTGACAAGACTGCCGAGTTCGTTAGAAACCAAGTCCGCAGTTTCTCGACGAAGAATTTCCACTACAGTGACGTCAATTGAAGGGAATGTGTGATCTGGAAGGCATATGCTTCAACAAAAGTTATGAGCATGCAAGGTCCAGAAATATCTTTCAGCTCCCTTGTCGCTCAACGGTCCAGAAATATGTATGCCATTTAACAGGTGGAATCGGCGTCACTTCGTTGACAAAGCAGCGTCTGTGCATCGAATTCAAGGGTCTCACTGTAGAGCAAGAAGCGTTTTGCTGCCTGATCGTTGACGAGATGGGCATACGGCAGAGGGTCATATACGACCGACAAGTCGACCAACTTTTTGGTTTCGTTGACCGTGGTGAAAAGAGCACTCAACAGCGGTACCCCAAGTGGCAAACCGATTACTATGTTTTGTAATAAGAGGCTTGTCAACATCATACAATATTCCCGTCGGATATTTTTACACGAGATGCCTGAAAGGTGACCAGCTGTCCTCTATGACCATGGAAGTGCTGAAAGTGGGCTTGCGGTGCTGACGACCACGCCATGGAAGCCTGCAAAGTTTTCATCAGAAAGCTCTTAAGAACGCTTCTTGCCAAATGGGCAGGAAATGTTAATATGTCTGTTGAGCGTCTGGTACGCTTGGCGCAAAAACCTCTGGCCAGGAAAGTGCTGCGCCTGTGATACCAATAACACAGTGATCCTTTTTTTCACGCGCGTGCAATAAAGCAATTATGACTCCCCTGATGTTCACAATTCTTTTCTTTCTAAGGTGTGAGCTAGAGCCATTCCGGAAATACAACCGCACCTGTCAATGAGCGACTCTCCTGTTGATAAAATAACTGTAGCACGAACATACATTATCGAGGGTGAACAGCGCAACGGCAACAAAAGAGAAAACGTGACGCGAAAAATCGCAACTCGCACGAGCAACCACTTCAGATAAAACTAACACCTGCTATATTTAGGGTGAAGCATCGCCGGGGCACATTCGATAGGACGATTACCAAATAGTTAACGCTATAGCAAGTTTATTGTAACCCTTTAAAACTAACAAACGCATAGCAGCTGCGCGGTCAAGCCGCGATCCGCCGCAATAATTCCGGCGCTCTCGCTTTCGGTCTCCCCAGAGGCTCCCTCCTGGTGGCGCCGCGGCGGTAGCCAGGAGCACTAGGCGCGCGACGCAGTATCCGCTCCACGCGGCAGGCCGCACCGCCGTGTGTTGTTCATCGAGCGGCCGTGGCTTAACACTCTGCCTTCCTCATTCCCCTCCTTCTCACCGTCACATCCGTTTCGCACCCCCTTGGTATAACTGGCTATGTTATACATGTTTTTAATACGTGACGCCACGCAACGATATGAGATAGCACGCGATGACAGGATATATCATTCCTCCGTTTCTTCCTCTTCATCCTCACTTGCCTTTCTCACCCCCTTGGTATACACGGCTATGCTTATACATGGTTCTGCCTAGAGGTGTGCGCCGCCGCGCCGCGCCACCGCCGCCGCCTGTTTTTGGTCACGCCGCTCACGCCGCCGCCGAAGTTCCAAGAGAGACCACGCCGCCGCCGCCGCCGAGCAATAATTGCGGCGCGCCGCCATTAGTGTTTTCCGTTAATTCGAATGGGGAATCTGGAAATAAAATACAGCACTTCGCCGGAGGAGCTCTTCTCGATGTGTTCATGTAATGAACTGTCCATTTCAGCGGCCGCTGTATAGCAGGAGCTCGGCGAGAAGCGCGCCCCCTGTTTCCGGTTCTTGTTCTGCAGCGCCATCATGGCGATACGAAGCTTTCAAACACTCTCGACACAAATGATAGGGACGGAATGCGCTTCAATGCAACGAACGCAGTCCTCAGAGATCCGATTTTCGGTGCACATGTCTTTTGATCGTGTTAGCCATCGATCTAGGTTTAATGCGGCCGCTCGTCTAACGCAGCTATAAGGTCGGTACGCATTCCCTGCATCGTTCTCAAACATCTAGGACACATTCATATGCAAATTCAGACTTGAAAAGTTCCTGTTTCTTTGCATTTCGTCCACTCTCTTCTTACGCTACGAATGTGCTGGCGGGTTCGGTGCGGCGACGTGGTCAAGAGCGAGGTGACAACACAGCTCACCGCTTTTTCGAATCACAGAATGCGCTCTGCCGAAATGGACTGTGCACATCTCCTTTGGATGAACGCACCGAGAATAGCTCCCCAGAAGTTGTAGTATCTTTTTCTTCTCCAGAAATATCACGAGTATTGCCTGACCTTAACGCTGCCGCGTCCTCCAGCCTTAAAGGGCGACGACCCAACACGCTGGATAGCATATTCTTGGAGTTTTGGACCTAGTACACTGTGCATAAATAAATAAAATAGATAAGTAATATATATATAAATCTCGGTGCGTTAGTACACTTTTTCCTTTGATTCTTACTAGAGTAAATCGATAAATAAATACATAAGTAAAGAGAACGGCGAACTTAGAATATAGCTGAGCTAGTTAGTAGGTATTCATGTTAAGAAGACATGACGTGGAAACACGGACATAGAGAAAAGTCGAGAGAGTGAACAGCTATCTCTCACGTAGACCCCTACTCGCACTTGATTGATAGGTATGGCCTCTTACGTGGGAATTCGCAGATAAGTATTTGTGTCTCTACCTTCGGTTCCGCTGCAGTGTGATTTTTCAGTTGTTAGCGGCGTTTCATGTGTCTTGACTACTTTCCTGTGTCCGTGTTTGCACGGCCTGTTTTTATAAAGGGCCCCTAACAGCCTCTCAAAATACAACAAAAAACAAAAACAACGAGCGCGTTATTCTCTCTTGGCGTTTCTTGTCTTTTGGTGCAATTCGTGATGCCAGAACAGTGATTCACGTGACATCATCAGGGTACATACTCTCGACTGGTCCATACACGAGAAATAACAGTTGTGAATTGTCTCTCACACTGCTTTGCGGTGCAGCCGCCCACCCGCTCTTGCTTCTCTCGCACGACTATCGTGCGCGATTAAATGATTTCGCTCCATTTTGTGCGTTTGCGACCGCGCATGCAGAGATAACAGACAGTAGCCGACAAGCGCGAAATCATGGTAGGTTAAGCGCTTAGTGCTGACATTCTACGCGTGCTTTATGAAGAAACAAGTGGCGAGGAGATGTCCACTGTAAGAAGGGTATTGAAGGCGAGAACGAAACCAATGGAAGAGGCGGCGGAATATATGATTCTTCCAACGGCCGCACTCTTTACAGCGGAGATGATGCAATTTTCCAGGAAAAATAATACTAACAATATCTGGGGTTTAACGTCCCAAAACCACGATATGATTATGAGATACGGCGTAGTGGAGGGCTCCGGGAATTTCGACCACCTGGGGTTCTTTAACGTGCACCTAAATCTAAGTACACGGGCCTCAAACATTTTCGCCTCCATCAAAAATGCAGCCGCCGCGGCCAGGGATTCGATCCCGCGACCTTCGGGTCAGCAGCCGAGCGCCATAACCACTAGACCACCGTGGCGGGGACCCAGGAAAAAGTCGAGCCCGCTTCGACGTTTTTCTGGCTATTTTTTATTGCGTTAGCAGTTGTATGGACACTTAGGACAGGTTTTTCACCGTTGCCGTCATGTTCCGTATAAACTCTAAATCGATAATATCGCTCCGCGCATTGTATGTTCTACCCGCGAGTAAAAGCTCGCGAGCGTTGGCAAGGAACATGGCTAAAGCAGATATGAAATAAGCTGGCCATCTCCGTCGCACGGAATAACATCCACCCGCGTGCGAGGCCTGCCGTCGATTGCTCCTCAAGCAGAAGGAAACGCCCCGCCCGTCATTTGCTGGGCGAAGGGGCAGGAAGAGATCCCCCAGCGAACGGCTCGTATACCTTCTACGCGCTGTGAGCGTTGTGAGCGCTGTTATCTCACTGCTTCGCGCTCGGACCACTGATACGACAAACTGACTGAAAACCGTTTCTCTCCCGGGAGCGGTCGTATCGCCATACACCATCGTTTTGTAGAGTTAAGTAAGATCGGAGCAAAAAGAGGTAGCTGGTAGCCCTCGTTAATGTAACATTACGGCGTATACTTATAGCATTCACTGCTTCGCCATCCCCCCTCCCCCCGCGCCGCGCCGGCGCCGGTCCGATGAACCCCGCGCCGTTCACGCGCCGCCGCCGGAGGTGGAAACACCGGCGCGCCGCCGCCGGTGATTTTGGGTCCGGTCCGGCGCACATGTCTAGTTCTGCCTGCCTAACGCCGTACAACACTATGCTATGCTTAACCTATCCCCGCTTTCTATCTTGTCCTGATCGTCACTTTAGAATAATTGAAAGCTGGGTTTGTTGGTGGCAGTTCTAGAACATGTTGAACGTATATGTCAGTTCTTGAAGCACAACGCGGACCACCGCCATCGCCGCGGAAGACCATGGCGAACACATTTGGCGAATATCACAGCGCGGCACGTCAAGCAGCTGCTCCATTTCGAAAAACAACACGTGCGCCCCTTCCCAGCGCCTGTCCCATTATCCTTGTACGCGAAGTGACGTAATCTTGCCCATGGGCAGCATTACGCAGCACCGACTTCATAGATTGGTCTTCTGCTCTACGAAAGGGCGCCTTGGCTTTGTGGTGATGCAGTTCTGTCTGTTTTGACTGCGCCTTTTGCATAATTGGGTGATTCCACGTAAGATCGAACAATCGATGGCTGGTCAACCTCTCAAATTTATTTCAAAATCTTATATATTATTGCCTTATGAGTCGAAAGAAGAGATCCGCAATTTGTTTTGCCACCAAAAAATTTTTCTAAGCACAGGAAATCAATAATGATGAAGAGGTGGAGTGGAGCGCTCATCCGCTTTGCTGTTTTGGCCAACTTTCGTTATGAATTGCACAAAATATATTAAAGTTAGGTAGCTGAAATTTCTTTAATTAAATATACGCATGTTTTTGCTTCTGCACAGGTATTTTTAGTTTTGATGTGTAGTGTAGATGTTTTTATAAAAAACCTCAAAATTGACCCAGGAAACGTCATTTTCTTTATTTGAAGGTCTTTATCTCAAAAATTCCTTGTAGCAGAGTGACAAAAATTGCGCATTACGTTCTTGGTATGCCTATCTACCACACTGCCGAATCTTATGTTTATGTAGCTTTTCAGTAAAGAGATATGATCGGGCTAAGTTAAAGAAAACACCGGACAATGACAACTTCTGAAGACAATTAAAAAAAATCCCCATTTTTTATATTTCTTAAACTTTGTCCACTTATTCTCCTCTACATCAGCTTTCATAATCATTGGAAACATGTTGCATAATATTGTTGGACTAATAGTTACGACCCCTCCAATGAGACCCTTAGGCAAGGACTGGCAATTCTGACTTCTTGCCCAGCAAGTATACAAAATGCAGGCAGGATTGAATTGCTTTTTATTAAAAGGCCAGCAGGTACTGCAAAAGGTGTCGCCGGCACTGAAGACGTTAATTTTGAAATTATTTGGTCACTGCAGCGGCCACGAGCGCGGGTCTACCGAGCAGGCGCGGGCGCACCCGAGATGCTCGTTGTAAGAGACGGCGCAGTGAGAGCTTGTTTTCGCGTCCTCAGACCGATTGAGTTCGAAACAGCAACACCTCTGGGCTGACTTGTAAGCACGTACACCGGTAGTCGCAGTGATCTGGTTAATGACGTCGATTTCTTTTTCAGGGGGCATAGGAATGTCATCGTTAAACTGTGCGTTCCGTGAAGATCTATCATTGCAGTGGTAGCAAAAGCACGCGTAGCACAAATAGTTCGTCTCACTGGCAGTCACTGATCTTTCGGGCGTTAAACGTTTCTTCAAAGCGCATATGCTTAGGTCGGTAACTCTGCGAAATTTTGGCTTCTTTGCAATAATTAAAGGAGTGATGACACGATTTTGAGACATCGCGAAAGGGAGACTTTTTGCTTCGTTGGTGTGCAGTGTCAACGCTGTCCACACACTGGAGCCGGAGAACACGTATAAAATATTTTAATTTGACTTTGAAGTTTTCGTCGCTGAGCATCTGCAAGCCAGCTCCGCTGCAAGGACATTATCCCGACGAGTCAAGACAGGTCCCCCGAATTTGTGAGTTCTGCGTCCTGCATGCAGCCTAAACCACAGAAATCACTGTCAGGGTCACAGGACGACAATTCACTCATCGTTGTTTATGTGCACCACGAGCAGATGACGAATTTGCTGCTAGTACGTCGCGAGTTTCTGTATCTCCGTGACGTCACACTGCTATGAAACAACACTGAGAAGCCACCCCCTCGATATCTAAACCGAAAGTGTCTTTTTAAGGTGGCGCTAATTAAAATACATACGATGCATTCCCAGGCACCACAATAGTCGTTTTAGGTTTCTCGACACCAATATTTTTATTTAGAGCAACAATTCGAAATTTTTAAAAATTCGTGTCAGTACTCCTTTATACTTCTTGTGCTTCGAAAGGTAGTCTCCACAATACACTCATTCGGAGCTATACTTTTTCGCCATGAGACGCACAGGAGGAGTAGAGTAAGAGCAAAGCACAAGAACTATCTGCGCCGAACGAAGTGTGAATAGCGCTCTGAACTAGGGATGGTAAAATCAATGAAAGATTAATCGATTAATCGATTAAAGATCCACAATTAATCGAATAATCGTCATCGATTTCCGCCTTTCGATTAATCTAATTAATCGATTAAAGCTGTTCGATTAATCGATTACGGCACCCCCCCCACCCCCGCTGCCAACCTCCCTCCTTGGCCGGAGCGCATGACTTCGAGGCGCGCTATCAGCGCTATCCTGAGACACAGATGCCGTGCACATCGCCTCTCTTTCACTGCTTTCACTACAGCGCATATTTCTGCTGGCGCTAGCCCGGAGCTGGCGGCGGCCATACCCCATAGAGAAAGATATGAACTCGCCCTGAACTCCAAGCACTCCCCAATGCTTCAAGCCCGGACAGGAGGCGGCTCCACCCCATCGAGGCAGAAATGAACTTGCCCACTTCGCTCCGGCTCACAGTCTACTGCTGCTACTGCCTTCACCTCCTCTTCCTTAAGCTGGTTGAGCGTCGCTTGAGTATACGTGGGGCTTGCGTTGTTTGCATGTTATATTGTGTAATTATTACACATTGGTGGTTATACTGCTACCTTTGGGATGTCAATGCCGGGCAATCGGAAGAGGAGCGCAGTGTGGTCGTTGTTCGCTGAAGATGAGAAAAGGAAGACTGCAAGGTGTAATAAATGTGGCAAGCACTTCTCGAAGCCAGCGACGGAGACTCTAAGATATCACCAGCCGCACACCCACTCTATTCACGTGCCAAAGAGCCATCTCCCAAAGAGTGGTGGAAACGACGAAGGTGACAGTGTTGAAGAACCCGATCCTGACGACACCAATCCGCTCTTCAGGTAAGTTATCAGTATCTCGCAATTTAGCCAACAGCCATCTCCCGACGACGGGCCCCTTGTGTCCAGTGTGCGAAAGTGGGAATTGTCGCACACTGGACGCAAGAGGCCCGTCGTCGACACTTTCGAAAGCGGTAATTTTCGATCTTCAGCGCGTCTGATAAAAAATTTGGGTCCATATCAAGCACGAACGATGCTTCTCAAACAAAGAGATATCGGTTTTAAAGCACCCATAACAAATCTCGATTAATCGAATTAAAACTTTCCATCGAAAACAATTAATCGATTAAAGGCTAAATCGGTTAACGATTAACGATTAATCGATTAAAAATTTTAATTGACCATCCCTACTCTGAACGCGCGGCTAGTTCAGGCCGTCTGCTGCCGACATCTAAGATAGGCAAGCGCATCCGGTTACCGATAGTTTTGCTTTTCTTTCCTTTGACATTCCATATTTTGCTTTGCCACTGGAGCGCCACGTTAATGCTTTCCACTGATCGCAACTGGCGCAGCGCAGTTTCTCTGGCAGCAGCGTGCGTGAAGCGAGCGCTCATGGAGTTCTCATCTTGCTTCCATCTCCGCATTGTTATCAGCGCCTAGCTGCGATGCGAACAGAGGGCGGATAGAATAGCGAAGCTCCAGTGCACGTGCGTTCAAGTCACCGGAGAGGCGTTGCTGTTTCGAACTCAATCGGTCTGAGGACGCGAAAACGAGCTCTCACTGCGCCGTCTCTTACAACGAGCATCTCGGGTGCGCCCGCGCCTGCTCGGTAGCCCCGCGCTCGTGGCCGCTGCAGTGACCAAATAATTTCAAAATTAACGTCTTCAGTGCCGGCGACACCTTTTGCGGTACCTGCTGGCATTTTAATAAAAAGCAATTCAATCCTGCCTGCATTTTATACACTTGCTGGGCAAGAAGTCGGAATTGCCAGTCCTTGCCTAAGGGTCTCATTGGAGGGGTCGTAACTGTTAGTGCAACGACATTAAGCAACATGTTTTTAGTGATTATGAAAGCTGATGTCGAGGAGACTAAGTGGACAAAGTTTAAGAAATATAAAAAATGTTTTTTTTTAATTGTCGTCAGAAGTTTTCATTGTCCGGTGTTTTCTTTAACTTAGCCCGATCATATCTCTTTACTGAAACGTTATATAAATATAAGATTCGGCAGTGTGGTAGATAAGCATGCGAAGAACGTAATGCGCAATTTTTGTCGCTCTGCTACAAGGATTTTTCGAGATAAAGACCTTCAAAGTAAAGAAAATAACGTTTTCTGGGCCAATTTTGAGGTTTTTTATAAAAAACATCTACACTACACATCAAAACTAAAAATACCTGAGCAGAAGCAAAAGCATGCATATATTTAGTTAAAGAAATTTCAGTTACCTAACTTTAATATATTTTGTGCAATTCATAACGAAAGTTGGCCAAAACAACAGAACGGATGAGCGCTCCACTCCACCTCTTCGTCATTATTGATTTCCTGTGCTTCGAAAAAATGTTTGGCGGCAAAACAAATTGCAGATCTCTTCTTTCCACTCATCAGGCAATATATATAAAATTTTGAAATAAATTTGAGAGGTTGACCAGCCATCGATTGTTCGATCTTACGTGGAATCACCCATTTTCATTTTCCGGTGCTTCCCACTGCAGTTTTGATAGAGCCTCTAGACTACTAGTACAAGTGGTATTGCCAGAACGAAAGCCTCCGAGATGAACAGTTGTCTTGCATCTTTTCTGCTAGCGAAGGGTGCAAACCTCGCCAGTGCCTCGTATCCCCCGCACCACGCTTTCTCCCTGCGCCGCTTTGAAACGAGCGAGACGTGGGGTAGCCTTGCTCGATCGTTGGCTGCGCGCCGTGAACGTGATCGCTCACGTCTTGTTAGGTTTTCGAAGTGAGCGTAGTCACGGCAAAGACTACGCCTACCCTTCTCCGCTGCTGAGAAGGTTTGCAAGGCCGAGCGAGAAACCGAGACCAGCCGATGCGGTTTGTTATATTTCCTGTAACCCTTTTATTACAGCATTTATTCGCAAATCTATTGCGGCAGCTTGTTCACATCGTACAAGTGATTAGCTATTAGTCCATCAGACTTAAGTTGCAACTAGTACGCAAAAGCAGCCGTTCCAGCTAGGTAAGGCTATTGACATTATACTATTATTAGTTAGTCTTTTACTCTAATGGTTCTCCACTATTTGGAGTAGACTTTAGAAGTCCGGTCTGTAGAATGTTTATATTTTAAATGTAAATTTCAGCAAATTATTTTAGAGCATTCTGATAGATTATTTGGCACCAGATTACTAGCACCAAGTGTCCTTTGATGGCTTCAAATGTTCCTCGTTTTTTGGTACCTACACTTTAAGGCAAAACGGGTTAAAAAGGTGTAGGTTTCTTCCTTCTCGAGACCAAAGGGTTTACCACAACCATTAAAGCATTTGCTGACAAACGGCACCGGGTCTAACAGTTAGTATCCACAGATAAACCTCTATAGACCGACATGTAGTTGTCACATTCGCACCTCACCGGCCAGCTGTTTGTTCCCACAGATGGCCTCAATCGACTAAGAGTTGTTCCTCACATTTACACCTTACAAGGCAACTGTTAGTCGCAAGAGTTGCACCTAGCCGGATGAACGGACCATACGCTCAAATTGTCCATGCGGGTGACCTTTTTATCCTCAGTTCAGATAATCCGTTAATCCCCAGGGATCATTTTCTACAGTTACTTTCCGCAAGGCTTAATACATTTCTCGCGTGTTTTTTTCTGCAGTGAGCAAGAAATGGCGCGGAAAAGCTAGCGAAGGAAATATTTAGACATGCGTGCATCACTGCTGTCGCAGTCATTGGGACAACAAAGGATAAACGTGAGACAATGAAACGTTTTGAGAGAAACAAATAGATGAAAAGCAAACGCAGGGAGGTTAACCTGGTGCGAGATGAAACGTTTTATAATTCTATATACATAGTGAGTTTCTCCTTTTGTTCAGTCGAGTTCTTTTTTGGTAAGTTGCTTCACCAGAAGCTATAAATGACTGGCATCGCAAGCGCCAGCGTACACAACAGTCTACATGTTGTGGACAACGGCAGCGTCCTGAAAAGCACAAAAATATTGCAAATCTTTAGTGACACGTTACAGACAGGATGAAGACGCACGTACATGGCAAATACGAGCAAGGTTAAATAAAAGCACACGTCTAAAATATGGCACACGAATAATTTCACCGTGACGCCATACATAATACAGGACGCATTTCAAGTGACTTAGCGCGACAGCCCAAGTGCGGCAGCCGCAGCCATCACGCCAAGGCGCCGCCAACGTGTTAGCGAATTTTCTGCGAGTGGCGTCGTACAGCTAGAGCAAGCCCGTGATCCGCCGCTGCCGCCAGCGAAGCGAACCTTGAGCTAGCGGCTGTAGAGCGAGCGAAAGCCGGACCGCCGGGACAAACGGCAGAGAACTGCTTGTGAGCGAGTGACGGGAAAGCCGATGGTAATGGCGACAAATTTCTAAAAGGCACCAAAGCACATCTAAAATCGGCTAAATCACCCGTTAGCCCATGCGGCGTATTCTGAGCGCACGACATACAATCGCGCCCGCTGCCGGCCACCGCAATGCGGTTTGGACGAGTCACAGCGCAGCGGCGAGGCCCCTGCCCACTATCGCGAGCTCGCAGCTTATGACCGCGGCGAACCCTCCGCGAGCGAGGTTCCGGGCCGCCGACGGCAATCGCGTCCAAAGCATAGGCAACCTGACGCGCAAACCGGAACTCGTGGTACATTTCGTGCGCGCGTTATACAACACGATCGAGACTGTTACTGAAATCGCGATGCGTTTCGCGCACGCAACAGGTACGGGAGAATAATGAGTTATCACGTACTTGTGAAAGTATCCAGCGTCGATTCCTTCCCAGAATCAGACTGGAAGCATGGCTTCGATATGCCTAGTCGGCCACCATTCCCATCCGGTAGCGAGGCAGTGCCGTGACTACGCCGGAGCAATAGAGCGCGGCGTGTCGAGACAAGCTCCAGACTTCATGGGTGTGGCGAAATGCAAAAGCAGCACGGTGCACACGCTCAGCCACGCCTGCGTGTATATATAAGGCGCTGTGGCATAGTTCCAACAACGTCGAATTATTTGTCGAGCGCAAGACAACCTTCCACATGCCACCAGGAACACAACTGGCAAGACTGACCCAACAGCGAGGAGACGGTCAGTTCCCTTGACAAAGGCTTTGCACACAACACGTATCTCTGCACACGCCCTTCATCTCCCGCGTTCTTGCTGCGTGTCAAGACTAGCTCGTTTGCACATGGCATACGCCCTCTGCCATTGCTCCTCGAATAGTCTATCTGTTCATCGCGCCCGCCTATCGTGCTCTGTTACTCCTCTTTCGGGTAATTTTGTCTTAGAGTGATATACGTAACATCAAATACAAGATATTCACATGCTCCTTCTTGGCGTTATAATTATACCATAATTTACTCGACCGACTTAATACGTCTTCATCCTAGACTGCCAGGAAACATGAAATGAACTGTTTGGCTATGTGTGAAAAGATTTTCTTATGCGCCAAGTTGGCCCAATGCTTCACTACGCATTTCTCAATTCAATGGTAGTTGTCCCTACGTTATCTGTGTTAACCAGCATTTGCTTGTAGAGGTATCTTTTTAAGCGAGCATCCCATTGCAGTCATTTTATATTCAAACATCATCATCTGCATATTTCACCGAACGCGAATTATCGCAGGGAATGACGATGTAATTCCAACAGCATGGTCGCAGGTGAAAGTTCACTTTACGAATACAGTCTGACGTTCACGTGCACATATACGTGTTTCTCCAGTTATTTCACCATAGTCTTTATTTCTTTACTTCTACTTTCATTTCGGGTCAAATTTGTTCTATTTTTTTCTACCAAAACAGAGATAAGTGGAGTAGCCTAGTTGCTTGCTCCTCGACCTCTCTGCAGAAGCCAAGTTGATGATGATGAAGCAATAATGTTGATTGGTGCAAAGACTTGGTGCAATACGAGTTTTATTGTCTACCACACGTTGGGGGCAGCTGTACAAAGTATAGACGGTCGAAGTTATGCAGCAGTTTTCCGCGACGCAGTGCTTCATAACCAGCACGTGCGAAATATTTCTTCGAACTACTTGCTGTCATACTTCAGGAACAACAAACGGCAAAAATGCATGGCTCGCAGTGACAGAGTTGTTGGTTCGTATGTGGCCCTTGCTACTGACTCGCCGCCCTCGGTAATAACACGTCCGGCACAACGCTGGTCAGATATTAAGGCTATATCATTAACTCATTATGCAGCGACCTTAAGCGTGGCCTTGTAAAAAAAACGCGTGGATTCAGAGTGAAGCAAATATACTCAGTGAAGTTCATTTCAAAAGTGCCTCGAGGGGCGTGTTTATATCATCTTCCCGGCGACCGCGGGGCTGAAGAAGTCGAAAAGCGGCGTTCGCGTGATAAAAAATGCAAGGTAGAATCTACACACGTGGCTTTGAACTTCGAGTCTCGTTAGACGAATACATGAGACCCTGTGAGGTGTTCCCATGAGAACAAGTTAGTGTAAGAGGCCTTCAAGAATGATCACTCCAACCCGGCGATTTCAGAGAAAGTACGAAGACGGGTGCCGGCCTGCCATTAGTGTTAATATATGCAAGTCTGTTTTGTGCCATTTTGTTTAACGCGAATTCACTTCTACACCACCAATCGAGATCTCGCACTATCAGGAGGAGACTGGGCTTCAGCTGCAACTTGCGGCAAGCAGGTTTTTGATGGTTTTAAAGCTCTTGCTCAGTGGAGGAATGGCTAGGCATGTGAGGCAATAAGCAAAAAAAAATATCAGCATTACTCCTATTTTCTAAGAAATACATCCTGTCAATAATCGATATTCGATTAAAGGAAACAAAAGCAATTAGATAAATAAGTTCGTCGTTTTTATCTTTGCTGAAGGTTCTTACTTAAAATAAATACATATGCGCAGGAAATCTTCATGCTAACCAGAGAGATCAGGAAGGCTCTTCAGAATACTCTATGCTTGCAGCTTCGCAGGAAACTGGCTCCATGAGCGGTGCAGGTCGGTTGCCAGTGGGGCACGGTGTTATTATTCCGGTGTGCGTAAAATTGCGTCTAGCGTTTGTAAGAGACCGGAAACTCTCATGTCCTGGAAACCGCCGCAGAGGGCGAAAAAATCAACCGCGGCGCGTTCCGGCTTCAAACACCGGGAGTGGATCTACTAACTTCTGTATTAGGGTTTCGTGGGCGCCGCCACTTCGCTCCTCTTGTAGCGGCGCCCGTCGGTTGCAGTGGGGCACGGTGTTATTATTCCGGTGTGCGTAAATTGCCTCTAGCGTTTGTACGAGTTTTACTGACGCAGTAGAGACCGGAAACTCTCATGTCCTGGAAACCGCCGCAGAGGGCGAAAAATCAACCGCGGCGCGTTCCGGCTTCAAACAACGGGAGTGGATCTACTAACTTCTGTATTAGGGTTTCGTGGGCGCCGCCATTCGCTCCTCTTGTAGCGGCGCCCTCGTCGAAGCCAATTATCACTTCAAAATATTCTTCAAATAACCGAAGGCTACATCTTTGTATAATGCTACACTTCAGTAAAACAAATTCTATTATACCAAGTGGCTTGACTTGACAGGTACTGCGTCATCAATATTTTGTAATAGTTTTTGCTTCAGCTGACTCGTAGTTGTCAGCAGCCTATAGACATCATTATCTTCATTTCAAAATGTACGGTTGGCAGAGGCGGCGCACGGCAGGTAACGGTTCACGGTGCATTCAGATGGGTCTCGCGCTCTTTTTCGTTTCTCCGTAAACGCTTTGAGCCACTGCCGGCCGAGACACTCGCGTTCGTTCTGTTGGTTTCACTTCCCCCTGTACATGGGTAGCATATCCGGTTATGCCAAACTGGTTACCATCCCTGTCTATCCTCCTCGCCCGTTTTCCTTCCTTCCTTCACTCGTTGAAAACGCTTTCGCGAAGCGTATTCGGCAGACTTCGGGAGAGCGAATGGAGCTGTTGGAAGCGTTTAACCGTGATGAACACTCGGTTTCAAGCCCGAAGATATACGACAGGTGAGTATAAAAACCCACACCTTCACCTTTTTAACAATGACTGTGTTGGGTGTCACAAGGAGCACGCAACTTAACGATGTAAAATTTTCAACGTGTCAAACGTCGATGAGAACACGTGCGTTCCTTGCAAAAAAGGTACGAGTTATATTTTGCCGCAGTCGCATTTGAGAAAGCCATGTTTAGAGGTTTAATTTTCCTGTTGTCCCATTTTAGCTTATTATTACTGCAGATTTAGTCCAACGAAAGCTTCACATATTTATGAGTGTACTTTCACTTTATTGTGATGAAGAAACCGTCACTATATTCAGAAATATTTTAGTTTTTTTCTGCCATAGCCTCCTGGCCTGACAAGGAAACACCTGTGTGCAATGAGCAAGGCACCTGTTACATGACTCTCCTGTTAAAGAAGCTAGCCCGAGTAAAACAACATGCAATTTAAGGTACGTGTACATATATCTATACAAACCGCTGTTTTTGTTCACTATGTTTATGTTTTACTTCTGCAAAGTTTAATATTCATTGATTATGCTTATCAATATCTGGTGTTGTCATTACTTGTTTTTCCAGGATTGCTAGGCTACGACAGGATGACTACACCCCATTGTCCACTCTGCAAGTGCGGTGAAACATATGTACGTCTGCTACAACAGGTCATCTTGAACCTCACGCTTGCAATGTTGTATTTGTGAATGGTTTACCAGGCATCTCATGGAGGGCTGCTTACAATCGGCCACAAGCATTAGCTGTTTACTGTGTCATGTGACATGCAACCTACACGGCAATAGCGTTGAAATGAACACTAGCTCCGTGCAATACGTTACCATTACATGGCACTGCTGAGCTCAATAAACAGTTAGAGTTAGCGGGTTTAGCGGAATAGCGGGCTTAGGGGAATAGCGGGATCGAAGTGCGCATGCGCAGTCCCTTAAACGACCCGTAGCGTTTACCGTACGCACGCTATTTTTCAGATTAGCGTTAGCGTGTTTGCGTGGTTAGCGTAGTGTACGTAAAAAATGGCGGCGGTTTTCGACGCCCGCTTCGAACTGAATTTAGCGTTGATGTGGACGGATACACTTCTTTCGTAGCAAACGACTGTGCGAATGGCTTCGGTTGATTTCAGGTAGCTTCGCCGACACGGTATTACGGATAACTTAGCCTAGTTTTTGAGATCGCTTCCCATTTCGAACGTCCCTAGGCCTATCTGGAAGATGGGTGTAAACAAGTCTGCAGCATGAAAATTTTCGCTTTTGGTGCTTACTTCATATTTATTTACTTTATTTTCACTAAAAAAGGAGTAGTATTGCTGCGTGCGGGGATACAGGCGAGCATTCTCGGTTTTGTTCTTTTCACTTTTTTTAACGCATTCACCCTTCGCGAGGTGGCGCCACCTAGCGGTATTAGGTGGTGGGACCTAATACCTAGCGGTATTAGGTCCCGTCCTTGGGCACGTAAACGCTATCCCGCTAAACTAAAACACGATTTCCGCAACCAACGTTTGCGGCACGGTAACGCTATTACCTTAACCCCGCTATCACGCTAACGCTAAACTATAACTGTCTAATGACGCAGGTTTTATACCCAGCCACGGTGGTCACATTTTATTGGGGGCGACATGCATGGACCCTCGTGTGCTCAGTATTGCGTCTGAAGTTCAGGGAAAAACGAAAGCTCGAAGAGACGAAAATTTTGTGAAAAAGAGGTGTCGCTGGAGCAAATGTTTTGACAATAGGCCCTGTCTCCTTCAATGCTACAACTGCGTTTGTTTAACTCCAGGCAGTTAGAACCAATCTAGAGTTGCCCACTACTGTATGACTCATAATCATATCATGGTTTGCATGTGAATCATCAGAAATTATAAATTTAAAGGTAAACACATTCCACAGAAGCCTGTGTGGCTGGGCAAGATTATAAGAATATAAAGGCTTTCCAGCCACGATTCAGTCATTAGTCTTCTTAATTAAAAAAAAAACTAAGAGCCCGATCGGGCCTCGAAACGTAGGGTCAGTTTTTCGTATTATAAATCACATTACAAAACGAACATCACGGCAGTGAGTGGAATTAACAGTCTTTCCAACATCTAATAATATCTGGGGTTTAACGTCCCAAAACCACGATATTATTATGAGGGACGCCGTAGTGGAGGGCCCAGGAAATTTCGACCACCTGGGATCTAAACACAAGGGCCTCAAACATTTTCCCCTCCATCGAAAATGCAGCCACCACGCAACATAAATGCAACATTTAGCTGTGCCTTGTGAGAAAGTTTACAAACTACGCTCAAAACTGTCTTGACTTAATTAATGTGTTTAGATCATTGAAGTTTACAAGAAGATACGACAAAGCTTTAAAAGGCTGTGCTCAATCCACTAGCCGTTGCACATATGTTCAATGGGCTCCTTCAAATTATTTACAGCTAATAAACAAATTATAAATGTGAGTAGCACTTCTTCCAGCGCGGCTTCACCAAGCACATTTACGTTGTCGTGATGAGTGACTTTGTGTTCATTGAATATGGTAGTGTTTTTTTATAGCCCAGAAACGTCCCAAATTCGTTTTAGCACACTTACTTCTGCTGTTTGTATTAAATTAACATGTCACAGTTATAGCACCTAGCACTATGACGTCTGTGAACTACTGTCACGAAAAAACATACATGAACTTGACTTATCCACAGCCACACTACAAGATTTTACGTATTGTCACGGGGTCGTCACGTCGACGAAGGCAGCAGTCGGTGTGTCCAAGATGCAACTTTTCATTTGGCCGAACTTGTGGCCGGGTAACGAAAAGTCAAACTACAGCAATACACACTGCACACTGACAGCGGCAAACAGAGCGTTGGCCGTTAATAACCTGATCCGTGGCAAGAAGCTTCGGCATTTATTCCTTCGGCATCGAACATTCCAGCCTTATCGCTGGTGGCTGCGTAAGTTCGACACTAAACTGAGCTGTTCGCGATTGCGTGCTCCAGCCTAACAGAAGATCCTGAAATAATCTGGAATGTTCCCAGACATTCTGGCGCAGTTTGCGCAACGCAGTAACTACACGTGCAATGGACCAATAACATCAAACATAGAAACAAATGATTGCGTGTGCCAGTATTTCAAGCCGGAGCTTTTAAAGGTAGCAGGGAGGATACATACTTGAGCTTCCAAGGACAAATATATTGAAAAAGTAAATACCACAATAACGAGCCTGCAATATATATATGACCTTTATTTATCCAGCATTGGCACAGGTTCACATCATGCCCCACAGTTTGATTTCGTGAGTGTTTGCTTGCAATAGAGTGCTCAAGTTCTATCGACATGTCTATGTGATACAGAGATTGTGCTTACGGCTGAGCAGTTGTTTAGTGTTCTGGGCGAACACCAACAAAGATGTACACTGCATGCCTAAAGCTTATTTTCTTTGAATGTGCTTCAGAAATCTGTAAGCACTCGCCTATTTATCTCTGTTTCTTTAGCATTCATCTGCGCTGCATACTCAGTAGTCCGATTGCCACTAGCGCCAAGAAATTCTAGCTGTAAAAACTGTGTAACTGAACTATAACGAGGAACAAAACGAGCCTGAAATATTTTCTTCCGCCTATTACCTGAATACGTAATACCTATGGTATGGCTTCACGGCCGAGGATTTCGCCGAGAAATTTGTGCCTGCCCTGTACACACAACGCGATATTCCTTTCATCATGAGTTAAGTAGCGCACTGGCGGACGAGGACAGAGAAAAAGAATGTGCACAACACGGGCGCTAACTCGCAACTGATTTTATTCGGAAGAACATGCTAATATAAAGGTGAAGAACAACACAAAAAAGGGGAACAGAACAGTATAAACTTTGTAATCATCTGCAGGTTCCGCTTAGGTATTGAAATTCCGCGTCACTTAGCGTGATAGATGGTAGACTGATGCATTTTTCTCCTTTCCTTTGAATGTGGAACGCTTCGATGACTTCTCTTGTCTGTGACGTGAAAGAATCATAGTGTCGGCGAAGAATGGTGTGCAGCCGCATTGTTTGCAATGGGCGGCGAGTGAAAATGGTTTTGTGTCTTCGTCGACACTATGATTCTGTCACGTCACAGACAACAGATGGCAAGAGAAGTCATCGAAGCGTTCCACATTCAAAGGAAAGGAGAAAACGTATCAGTCTACCATCTATCGCGCTTAGTGACGCGGAATTTCAGTACCTAAGCGGAACCTGCAGATGATTACAAAGTTTCTATGTTTCTGTTCCCCTTTATTTGTGTTGTTCTTCACCTTTATATTAGCATGTTCTTCCGAATAAAATCAGTTGCGAGTTAGCGCCCGTGTTGTGCACCTTCTTTTTCTCTGTCCTCGTCCGTCAGTGCGCTACTTAAATCATGATGAATCCGTACCAACTAGCTCAAGTTTCAATTCTCATGCGATATTCCTTATTTGTAACGCATTCAAGGTGACATCGCAGAGCGAGAAAGATGCAAAACTGTACGCATCCGCGATTGTTTGCGTAAAATATTAATCGAAACTGCATTGCTCTCACTGCGCCAACTATTTGTCGGCGTAGCGTACGTATCGTTTCCGACTCTACACCATGCACTCAAAGATCAACACTACCTGGCAAGTGCCGCATAAGAAACGGAAGGATAAGACCCTTGTCCTAAAGCTACTGGCCTCGAGAAGTTACGGAGTCGCCCTCTATCGGACGCGCCTCAATTGCGTGCTAGGCGGGATACTGCCGGCGCACTCCCGATACGTTTTGCTGTCGGCGCTCTACAAAAACACCTCGCGGAAGCCCTCCAGGGCATTTCTGTAAGTACTTTCGAAATGAACTGTGTTCTTTATTGTCACTGTAATCATTTTCGACGAACTGAAAGCACAAGATAGTCTACAGTCGCTGTCTCTTTGCAGAAGACCGAGCACCCGCTTCACGCTGTCACCGCGTTGCAGACCCCTGAACCGGCTTCTTGCGTGAAAGGTAGTCACTCGCTGAGTGCAAACTATGTGAAATATCTCGTTAGAGTAGACTGCCTCTATAACCAAACGGATCATAACAGAAAAAAGCCCCAAGCCAGCGATCGCACGGGTTCGCGACGACTGACGGTGCCTCTGCATGTATGAGCGTCTGCATGTATGTTGGTACTCATGGTTTCGCTTTTGCTACGAGCGCATTTTGGCACCGCGCTGTGAACTTTAGGCCGCAAAATATGAGAATTTGTGAGTAAACAAACAACTACTGTTGCGTGGACGCTATCAGAGCAGTTCAAAAACAATTTCCTTACAACTGCGGCTTCGGTGCGCATGGCAACTTTGTGATCTGCCGTCCCGACGATTCAGTGTTTTTTTTCTTTTTTGGTCTAAATTCGGGTACTTTTCAATGTCATTTGACAAGTTGTCTCGCACTGCGTATTGATCGGTCTTCTCAGCGGGCAAATGCCGCTGCTTATGTTTCTTTATTCCGCGCATTCGTTTCGTTTGGTGCTCACACAAAACGTGAGCAAATGTGACGCCTTTTTTTAATGCTCCTTAATTATCGTTCCGTTTGCCGCTCTCTGTCATCAACAAATTCATAGACCAAAGCTTCGCCACTTCGAGATTGCTGGTGGAAGAAGAACCAGTCTACGAGACCGAGCATGTAGTAGCATGCGACGCCTAGGAAAAGAAAGAAAATACAGTAACGTTTGCGGACTTGTTCTGCAAACGTCGGCTGTGAACTAGGACCCACATAACCTGAAATAGCGGTGAATAAAATAGAAGTTATTGCAGCAACCAACAGCCGCAAAACAGGATAGTAATTATTTGGCATGTACCCCAGCAATTTTGGCAGCAGTGTCGTGTCTAACGCCAACAGGCTGGCATCTTTCCCACGTAAATAAATGAGGCTCCAAGAAAATACATGGGGTTGGGCGGTGGGCCGATCACGGAGGCAATGCAAAATTTATGTAGCTTATGAAGCAATGCATGCCTCATCAAATAGGAAGGTTGCCCGTCGGCGTCCCGCGTCGGCGGCGACAACACGAGTGATGCAAAAATTAATCGTCACGTGATGGTGTCACCATATGACGTCATCATGACGTCACAGATCGCCAAAATATGTAGCGTCATTATGACGTCACATAACGTGACGTCACATGATGACGTATTCACACGTCATGGTCGCTTTGCATTGCCTCCGTGATCGGTCACGGAGGCCGTGCAAAACCGCGTTAGGCGGAGAACGCTTTTGGAGGGGGGCGCGGGAGAATCAGTACATCGACTGACAAGAAGATGGCTTTCGCCTTCCAGTCATCTTTAACGAATGCATAAGGGACCCTGCGCGTTTTTTAATTTAACGTATCTAAACAATGGCTTGACCATCTGCAGCCGATTTTGTGGACGCTGAGTACGGGGCCGACGATCAAGAGGTCGCACGGGAGGGTTCTGAGATGGTATCGCACGTGGTAAAAGATAGCGCTTTTACCATCCTGTGGCAGATAAGCATCATTTGCCGGCAAGAAGCGCGCGCGAGCCATCGTCTCAGTGCGCGCTGTCTGCTACTCACCGAACATCGCAGGCCCGAAGCAGTAACACAAGTCTTCGTCGCGGAAGTTCTTGTTGCACACAAGAATCGTAGCGGATGACTACAGGCGTAGCGGATGGCTACTACTGTAAAGCGGATAGCTTTACAACCCATGCTTCACGCTGTTTCTTGTCCCGCGGTTACCAGTGCAGGCTGACACTGGGCTCCTTTGCGTAAGCGCGGCACTGCGGCACCGAGCGGTAGAGCCCCATGTTCGTCGCCTTCGGAGGCAGCCACTCTATTACAATGGTTTCAATTGAGTAGAAAAAGAGAGAAAACTTCCGAATTTGAACAGACAGCAGCGCATGTGGGACTTGAAACTCGTTTTCAGAGCACGCGGCAGTGCGCCACAAGCAGCCGACGCGGCCGCTGAGACCACGCGATCCTGCCAAGCACGTCACGCCGACGGTGGCGCCGGCGTTTCCAGTGGTGGGCCTCGAGGCCAATATTCTGTTGAACTCGGACGCCACTACACAATGAGAGCAACGTTCTTTCAGCGATCTCGCTGTTCAATTATATGCACATACTTGGCAGCTTTCAGACTGATTACACACGTACGGGTTGAAAGCTTTCGACGTGTATGAGTGACTTGTTTTGCTTGGACATGACTGTATACATTGCTTGTACCAGCTTGGGCACTCACAATAAACGATGGAAATCTTACTTGATTGACGTTGTTTTTGCCAGTCGAGGCCAGTTTGGTCACCTGCCAATAACTATTACACACGCGAGCCGCGATTTAGCAACAACAAAGAACAAAATACCACAGGGAGCACAAAGCGCAGTAGCGCGACCAGGGCGAACCAACCGCAAAAATGCGTTTGTCTAATGATGATGATAGTACTTGCAGCGCCATCTCGCCTCGCTCTATTGCAGTTCAGTACGCCGCCGCTACCCTTATTTCCGCACTACAGTCAAAGGTGAAGTTTCCGTTCTCTAAAGTGGTAGATGTTCTCTGGACGCAGTTTATAAGTACAAGTGCCTCTAGCGCTTGCGTATACTGGTTCAATAAATTTTCCTTTGTCTATGATAAGTATCCTCACAGGACATCAGTGAAATGGTGACAAGTAGCACACTTAGCAAAGTCGTGCAAACAGCGGGGGTTGATCGCACAGCTGGTCTTTACAGTGACCATGTACGTCCTCTGGCGGCAGCGCCCGTCTGTTGAGCGGCAGCGCGCCGCAAGCCCCAGAAAGGCGCCTACTCCGCGCTCAAGAAAATGCGTCTCAATGTGTGGAATTACGCCAATGAGGAGCTACAAAACCCGCCGAAAAGGCTTTCCTTCGACAATGGCACACACGCTTCTTTAAAGTAAAGAAGAGACAGCTGGAGTTTCCAGTTGTCCGTACTAACAGAGCTCCCACTCTTGTATACATGTATGTGTGATAGTCTGCAAAATGGTAACAATTTCATCATGCTTATTGTTTCATTATTTTTTGTGCGCATTCGGATATACAGAGATAAATCAGTGTTTTAGTGTTGATCTGTGTTGAACCTTTTCAGTTGTTTTCTTCGTTTTCTGTCTTTATGTACAAGTTAAATGTACAATAAAACTTCCCCTTCTATGACGCGGTTATACTATAAATTACCGAGTTCCGACGTGGGAACGGCCCGCAACGTGCTATGGCGCGTTCCGAGGGACCAAAAGTATGTTTATTCATCCATCCAACCAGTATCTTGAACACACATATGCTTTGAAGTTCCCCCTTGAATGATTCTTTGAATGATTGTTAAGAGCAGGTCACCGCTCTCCCATAGTAGAGTGTAAGGTACTCTGACGCGTCGAAAACGTTCACAGCGGCGCTGTTACTTGGCACACCCCGGACTCGAATGGACAAGAAGGAATCGCAGAAGGGTGGTTTGCACCACGTTTCATGCATGCTCACGCAATCTGTCATTAGAGTCTTTTAGCAAGTTACGGAAATACGGTACGCAAATACGGTAAGGCAGTACGGTACCGCTCCTCCTTTCCCGGTCGTTGAACGGCCAAAGCACAACGAGCGGGAAAGGAGGAACGCTACCGTACGTCCTTACCGTATTTGCGTACCGTATTTCCGTAACTTGCTAAAACTCTCTATTTAGACATCTCCCGGTTTCGCCGATATAACTCGCACCGCAAAAAAGTGGCACCTCGTAGACAACGCTACTGACACAGTTAAAAAACTGAGTTTTGTGTTTCGTTTTGCACAGTCACTTTCTGTGTCTGACAGCACACGTCAAACTTACAAGGCACATAACGGGAACGGTGGTTTTTTGGCACAACATATCAGCAGGTGTGGGGGAAAAGTAGTGTGGCAACACAACCGTGACTAATAAACCTAAAGATGACAATTCATGAGGCTGCAAGCATAGCGCGTGATCACGTGTTTTGTGTCAGCAAACCCTCAATCACCCTGTCAGATAGGGAACTCGTGTTCTTGGAAAGCGGCACATGCTGCAGAGGTTAACTATTTTCTGCAAGGCACGCAGGCTACGGTGAGGTGTGGCAGTTATATCTTTTAATTTTTATCGTTTGTATTTTGTTCGCTCTGTTCTCTTATCGGCTGTCCTTGCGAAACTTCTATCTGTCGGTGTATATATGCCAATGCTTTCGAAATAGTATGCGCTTGTCCTTGTCTTCATATGTCCCTATTTAAGTTACGCGCTCGTACTTTTAATCATCATGAATCACCAACTCGCCCAATCAGCCATATTAACAACTTACTATACCATACTATACATGGCTATGCTATGCTTTATTTTCTAGTTTTTGTGCTCACCCTAACATCACTCCTCCTCACCAAAACCTACCTTTCCCGCCTTCTTGCTATACATGATTATGCGATACATGGTTTTCCTGCGGGACACCAAGCGGTGACGTAAGTTGACAGCATACGATGGCAGCATACTGCCTTCCTCCTCCCCTTTCATTCGTTCCTTCGCTCCACCTCTTACGCACATCGCTCCTCCTCAGCGTCCCTTTTCTTTCCCACCCCTTTCCTAGACATGGCGATGCTATAGACGTCAGACTGTGGAGTTTCGGAAGACGCGTGGCGCCTTGCGAAGCTCGTAGTGGGTAGTACAAAGACCGACTCCTTCGCACAGTTTGCTGTGCGGCCAGCTCCAACTGGCGAGTGCGAGACAACTAGTGAGCCCCCCAACACTTTTTGGAAACGGCTACATCACTGCCGACCGCATCAATGCGTAGTGACGCTCGCCAGAACTATTGCTGGCGGAAATGAAGAAGTTGAGCGCTGGCCTATGATTAGATAAATGTAACGTTAGAGGTGTGCACGGCGTCGTATCAAGAGAGGAATTTTATTGGGTTTTGTTTTTCTAGCATCCTTTTTCACTGAAAGCCAAAACTGACGTACTATTTTAGCATTTTTCGGCTTGAAAACTGCAGCCCCCGGCAAAGAATGCGCCGAACGCCAGGGACCTCGAGGAAACGCGCTGTTGACGCTCCAGGAGCCGTTGTTTGAAGAAACTGAAAAAAAGTAAAAGCATTAATATTCGCACCTAAAACAAAATCCAAGGGGCGCTGCAAAGTTAGGCAACACTGGCAAGGATGGCAGCGGCAAGGAGGTCCATGTGGGGATTGTTGATGTTGGAAATACCGTGTTGCCTATGTTGTGATGTGAAAACGTGGTGCTTTGTCGAAGGTGAGAGTGTACTTGGTGCCGATACCTGATTTTGGTTGCCGCGAAGGACAACATCGACGATAAAATGAATGTTGTCGCACTGTTCTTGTACACGTCTGGCGTGATTCGAACGCACAAGAAACCCCAGTGCGGCTGCGAAGTGTTTTTGTTGAGCCTGTGATCTCCGACGGCAAATTCTCCTGCACTGCTGGCTTTTTAGCGAAGTGCAAACGTGTATCAGCCATTCTCATCTACTGCTAGGTAAGTGCTGCTGCGCTGTCACGGGCCCTGTCAACCTGCAAGGCGGACAAACTGTTCGGCAGTGTTTTGAACGTAGGTGGGATAACGCACTCGGTAGTTGCCGGTGGGTATCATTTATCAAATGCTGATTGCCTAGACCATCACTTTGCAGCGACTTTGCCAGCCGGTTACTTTGTCGCATCCTTGAATAAATGTCTTCAAAGAATGAGGCGGTGATGGTACACCTAGCGAAATAACGTTGCATGTACAAGAAGAGGCGGAGAGAAACAATGACTACTAACTGCTGACGAAATGATAGAAGGATACTTGTTCACCATTTTTTTCAGTGCGCAGAGCCTTATTGATTTGTCTGTTTGTACGTGTCTGTGTCAGCTCATCCGCATACGTGAGCGGAATTGTGGTGCTCGCAAATTCTTCTGCTCACCTGCCGCTACAGCAGTGTATCGTTATACGCAGGTGTATATTGGCACTTTCCTAGCTCCGTGAACCCTACGTTGAGACACCAGGCTGGCTATACCAACGGTACTATAATAGGTAAGGCTATACCACTTATGCGATCGCCCACAAAGCAATAAAATCGAGCCCGCATAATCTAAAGAACAAGTCCTAAAGTTACTATACGTCATAATATAGCAAGCATCTGAGGCTTGCCTTCACGCCACGCAGCAAGCACGCTGATATCAACACTATGAAGATAACGATTTTGCCTTTCGCTGTGGCATATTGCGGTGCTTGGATGCTGACCCGAAAGACGCTGTGTCGGTCCCAGTTGCGGCGATCGCATTTTGATGCGGTTGAAATGCTAGATGCATGCGTATAGCGCAATTTCAGACTCCCAGCTGATCGAGATTATCCGGAGCTTTCCACTACGGCATCTCTCGCAGCTTGTGTCGCTTCATGACGTTCCCATGAATTGATTCCGATTCATTCCAGCTGTGTTATCCTTAGGATTCGTTGATGCCGTTCGAAGAGTGCAACACATTTTTAGCCCAGCGGCGTATTACTTGTTGTTGAAGTGCCGAGAACAAACAACCATCATCGGAGTAACTTTGCTGATGCGGAGCTTGGTTATTTACGCCATTCTTCACGGTTCAGTCAAAACACGGAAACTTTTATGGTACTATCCCGCCTTGCCGTTCGCTGATGTCCATATTGCCACGCCCGCTTCGTGTTTTATTTTGGAGTTTTCGAGTTTGACCAGCAAACACGGTTAGCAACGCTCGACGCTGACCACGCCGCAGTGTTCGGTAAGCATCGCGATTGTTGTAGATCACTTTGCTAAGATTACGCGCAGGACGCGAACAGTGTAGAATATTCCAGAGCTTGCGCCACTGCCAGTGAAAAGACTGGAAAGTTCGATGCGTGATGTATAAAAGACGGCGCGTCCCAGCCATGGGCAGTTTTATTGACGGCCGACGCTCTGTTCGCCGCTATCAGTGCACAGTGTGTATTGATGTATTTTGGCTTTCCGTTTCCCGGCCACAAGTTCGGCCAAATAAAGCGTTTATTCTTGGACACGTTGGCTGCTGTCTTCGTCGACATCACGACTACGTGACAATATCGAAACCCAGAAAAAGAGCTTCGCAACGTATTTTTTCTTTGCTCACGACGAATCTATCCGCCAGAACTGCTACCGCACGTACGAAAATGAATTTCATCTGCTACATGTACCTCAATAGCCTGTTTCGCGCTCTCACCGCTAGGTTGCGTATTGGCTGAAATTATTCGCGAATAGACGCCGTCGCCACAAGAAAGGTCACTAAAACTACAAAACATGACAGATGCATTCGCGCGCTGCCTCGTTTCGCACGTGCCGTTCACTCGTCAAGCACCACGTTGTTTTTTTACTATCCCAATGGCGTCATCAATACGTTGGAAAGAACAGCCAAAATGGCATACAAGCTTCCCGTACGTAAAAGCTTTTAGCTCACATCATTGGGGCGCTCTAAAACGTCATAGCGCGAGTAAAATGTGGTCTGGGGACACCGCGAAGATGGAGTTGAGGGTAGGCGTCCTGTTTACTGTATTTTGAATTTTTTAGGCTTAATAACGTCGGACTGGGTGCACCCATAGCTGCCTATCATGTTGTGCTAATCTCTGCAGCCTTCGGTCTACGCAAGCTGTAAGTGAAAAATGTAAAACAATGAGGTCTTGAAAAGTGTTCGACGGCCCCTTTAATACTGCGTGTGTTTGCTCATTTAACACTCGGAAAGAGAGCGCTGAATTTATGTCCACTCGTCGGACGCACAACCAAACCGCCATGAAGTGCTTGCTGGATCACTCGCTAGAACGACGACGTAAACAACAGCAGATGAGACCACTCCGCGCGCTTCGAAGAAACTGTTGCGCTATTGTTGCGTTGTGAATTGCCACGGACGTAAAGGACTGAATAACAACGTTCACTTTTACCGATTTCCGTAGTTCACGAAGTAGAAAAGCGAGGGCGCTGAATACTGGTCGCTGCGAGCGTGTTGGGTAAGCGATTTACCCGCGTTCTCCACAGCCGGTGCAACGAGAAAGTGTGATAATGTGGCTCTGCTGTTGCTTTGCGTAGCCTTGACGGAGAACTGTGGTAACCGTGACTACGAACTTCAGCAGAGGCTCTGACTGCGGTGCGTGCCATGCAACATGGAGTGAGCAGCTAGAGGCAGACCGAAGACGCGTGATAAGCACGCCACGACATCCTACATTCTGAGTTGGTCTTCACCGCACAGCATCGCGCAAGTAGGTTTTGAAGGCTCTGAGTTCCGGTTCTCAATAGCTAACACGTGCATCATACAAATAAATCACAAAATGTTGGTCGCGACCACCTTCAGGTTTGTTTTACGTGTGGCCTTAGCGTTGGCCGTAGCTATCTCGGAGGCCACTGTTTTAACGCGATAACATTAGAGAGCTCGCGTCGCAGAAATTCCGGTGTCGGCGTCGACGTCGGCAACGGGCGACGGTGGCGGCACCGTTGGTTGTGAGCGAAAAATCGTCCGTGACCGAAAATTCGAGAAAGAAGCAAATAGAATAAACAATAAAATCTTCGGTCACATTGAGGATCGAAACCGGGCCGTTCGCGTGCCAAGCAGGTGTCCTACCACAAAGCCACGATGTTACTTGCAGCTGCTTCGGAAAAAAACACTACATAAATGCCATGTAGTGGTAGGAGTCTCCTTAACGCATTTTGTTCGGCAGGTGTCACGACGAAAACGAGCCCATTCGGCGATTTGTAGGCGCATTGGTGAGGCCATCAAATTACGTCGAAAAAGGCCGGGATAGTGCAGCCATCTCCGATAAAAACACACACGAACTTTCAAACAACTCTAAAATTGAACAACTATGTCCATCTAGCGGAAAACATATCAAGCCAACGCTGGCTTTCTAGAGGAGGCGTTGATCAAGCAAACAGCAAACGCTAGATAATGTGCTGCCATCTGTGAGGCATTGTGAGAAATATGTCTCGACTCTTCATTGCGGGCGCGCGGCGTGTATCTTGGAGGCCATGCGACTCTTGCTTTAGATCGAAAACATGTACCATCCACGCGCGCGCGCGCGCGTGTGTGCCTGTGTGCGTGTGTGTGTAACAATACAACAATACACAGTAATAAGTATGCAATTAGTGGTTGAAGTGAGCACTAGGGGCCGCATTTCGCTATCGCGTTCAACTCTTAAAGGCGAAGCTTAAAGGTCCCCCATTTTTTGCCTTTGGTTGTACCCCGCAAATGTGGACAGGCACGGATTCCAATTTACTGTATATTCAAACGGAAGACAACCATCAAGAAACCATTTGAGGATGCGCGATAAAAGAGTCCAATGTGGAGGAAGCGAAAGATGAAGGTAGAACGCAACTGAAAAGGCGAAAATCGCTGGGGCCATTCGTCCCCGATAAAGCGAGCTTTCTACCCTTGATCGTAAGATACGTAGCTAAGTTAATTGATTGTTTATGTACTTCATCGCTTTGACATTACGTGTATACCCGATATTAACGCATTTAAGCGCTAGAGAACGGATGTCGGTGGGCTTGCCTCGAGCTCGATGTTGTGCGATGCTCGCTTGTACTTGCGAGTTGCAGCGTGCCGCAATAACTGAAACTTATTTTGTATTGCACCCGCAGTTGGCGCTGATGAGCTTCCTACTTTTTTGAAGCGTGGATAGGCGGAAGTAGCTTTCCAGGTCATTGATTTTCAGAAAACTGCGCTTTGACACCAAAGGAAGAGGGGGAGAGAGGTTATATTGTGACCTATGTGGCATTCGCTTGCGTATGGCTCTCTTTGTACTACTCAGTTAGCGCCAGGGCTGCGATGAGGGCGCTGGTAGCGGTACTTCTCGTAGCGCCGCCTAGATAGAGTCTGACGTCTATGCAGGAATTTGCATTCGTGATGCCAAGCGAAACTAGACGACGAAGACAGCACACGGTGACCGCATACCACAACATACGACAGCATACGAGAGCCCGGGCCCTTAACTGTTTCGCACCTAAAAAGATACAAAGATCGGAGCGAGAAATTGACGGGGAGAGAAAGAGGCAGAGACCGACACGGAAAGAGATATAAAAAACAGAGAGTAAGAGAGAGAGACAGATAAAGAGAGAAAAAGAAAGGGAGATGTAGAGAAAGAGAGAGAAAGAATTTCTGAACTGCGAAGCTGTTTAAGCCAAAGGTTGGGGCGTTAGGTGTTCGCAGGAAAACGTCGCTGATCGATAATGTCATAATGCATCGCCTAGCAACGCGTTAATGGAGCAAAGGAGGATAAGAAGAGAAGAAAAGTTGAGAAGAGCAGAAGAAATGAATAAAACAAAATAAAATTTGTTGTCGCGGCAGAACTGAATCCCATGTACCCGTTAGCCGAAGGCGGGCGTCGAAGACCACTCGGCTATCTAAGTTTTTTTTTTAATTTTATGTAGTCTTTGCTATACATCATCATGATTGAATGTAAGTATATTACATTCGCCTAGTTTGGTTTACATGAAACACCAAAATTTGTTCAATTTCAGAATTACACGAAATCATAAATCCAGGCAGGAGGTTCTGGTTAAGATCTAAAAACCTCACCTCTATAACTGACACTGGTATACCGTGTTCATTTTGCACTGGTAAGTATCTAATGCCAATAGGTGCATCCAGATATGTTAGCAGAATATGTTATAATGTGAACATAATGATTGCGCTGCTATCGGCGAGCCGAGAGAGTGAGACATCGATAGAAATAGAGGTAGAAAGAGCATAGTATAGGAAGGGGGTGGGAAAGGAATTAAGGGTGAGGAGGCGTGATGTTGGGTGGAGGAGAAGGAAAAGGAGGGGAAGGCCACCAGCTACGCTCTTTCAAAAGTCGTGACACCACTAGTGCGTATCTGCCCCAATTTCAAAAGCGGAGCTGCTTATGCCGGGCGTAATGTGCAGGCTGAATCCGAAGAATATTATCATCATCAACCGGCACGAGCTCTTTTTGTCCTCTTCTTCAACTTCTGCTTCGCTCCTAGAACAAGAGCTTCGATTTTTCTGGCGTACAATGCAATGACTCTGATGGGTGAGAGAACCTGTAGAGAGAGAGAAAGACATATAATGTCAAAGAGAGAGAGAAAGAGAAGAAAGAGAGAAAAAGATAGGAGACGAGAGAACGAGTACGGAGAGGGAGACAGAAAGCGAGAGAGAAAAAAAGAGTGAAAGAGATAGAAAGAAAAAGAAGCAGAGAGAAACAAAAGAGGCAGAAATTGAAGAAATACAGAAATGATAGACGACGACAGAACAAGGGTATAGAAAGTGAAAATATAGATCAAAAGAGAAATAAAGAAAACGAAAGAAGAAAGAGAAAGGTAGGCAGATAATGAAATGGACAGAGAGAGAAACAGATACAAAGAAAACAACAAGGGAAGATATAGAAAAAGAGAGACAGTGAGCATAACTATGTGTAGTAAAGAATAGGAAGGGACGGGAAATGGAAGTGAGGGTGACGAGGAGGTAGTGAGAATGTAAAGTGTTGCAGAGTGTTATATAGTATATTGTAGCGAGGGAAGTGTAAGGGAAATGGTGGTGAGGAGGCGCAGAAGCGGGAAGTGAGAAGGTAAAAGTATAGCACGGTTCTGTATAATATATTATAGCAAGCGGCAGGAAAGAGAATTGAGCGTGAGGGGGAGAAGAAAGGGGGAGGGCAACGCCACCTGCCCTACGGCTTCCTCAGTATTTGCACCAGCAGTGCCTAGCTGCCCTGCTTCTGTTTTCTGCGGCGAAAGTGTCAGACGCCTCATCAAAGGCAAAAAGTAACCCTCTACCGCAGGGGTCGGAAACTTTTTGGGGCGGATGGCCGAGCTGCATGAGGTTGCCACGGCGGGGCCGCAAGGTAAACCGGCGGGGGGTGTGGGGAAGGCGCTTTGCAGGCAGAAAAGAATTCGGCGAATTGGCAGTCATGCATACAACTGGAATAGATATCACATTTATATTTTTTTCCTCTCTAAGCCCCATTGAAGGCGAAACTATCATGTCGGTCTTCAGGTAGGAATTAAGGGACAAGGTGGTGGGGGACGGGGTTCTGACTTCATGCTGGGGGCCTTTTAATAATGCCCTGCGCGCCGTAGGTTCCCGACTCCTTCTTTATGGCATCTTCGAGATTTGGTAACATCGGATGGCACATCGCGATAGCAGCGAAGCGTCAGCAAGTTTGAGGGAAAAAAACACTGTAATAAAAGTCTGTCAAAGGTCATTTGCTACTCGAGTGATTGTTTCTTTGCAGTCCGCGTAGCAAACGTCGCATGACCACAATTTGAATGAGATTATTGTTAACAGTCTGCTCTTCCATCATCCACAAGAGGACTACCTATGTTAATATTTACTGGGGAAACACAGCTTTATTTTCACTTCTCCTCGGCTCATGACATTCAGATTTTGGATATTCATAAGAAAGAAGAAACATCGTAAAAAGATGGAACATTAAGAAAGACTCATAGACACTGCGCTGAACACAAACTTTGTTATTGCTTTGGGATCCATCTTTCGTACGCTGTTTACTCATTCCTAAATATGAACCAATTCAAACACACATCCATTTCAGAGTGCTGAGGCTTTTCACAAAAGCATTTTCTCATTCTGTGCCATTTGTCCCTACAAAGTTACCCGTTAATTCGTATTGCCCATAAGGTTATTATCTTTTCTGTGCTAATAAACTTTTGTTCGAAGATGTCTTTTCTTAAGGGATGATCCTGCTGCAGTCATTGCATATTCACAGCCTCTGAATATTACCTGCAAATAATTACTCTGTGATACACAAGCAAAAAATCAAACCGCAACAAATCATTCTCGAAGTGATCTAGACAACGAACGTCGTACGGCTTTCAATAAATTTTATTTTGCTGGACGAGGTTTTACCTTACGTACAGTCTCGCGTACAGGCATGACGATGCACTTCCGACAGGACGGTCACAGGTGAAAACGGAAGA